>NC_134358.1:7719198-7861698 GCF_048569485.1 Anomaloglossus baeobatrachus | reverse complement strand
CCAGCGATGCGGTCCCCGGCACTGAAGTCCCCAGAGCTGTTCCCGCTTCCAGCTCCTCAGGGCTGAATATTCAGTGAGTATAATGAGCGGTGATAAGGAGCCGGAGACGACATCGCTGGAGAGAAGTAAATATAGAAAATATTTTTATTAAAAAGACCCATATTTTCTAAGGTATGTTTTACACTGATGTCGCACGGATCACATCAGTGTGCGATCCGTGTGACATCCGTGCTGCCGAAGATACCTGCGTGTGTGCGTGCGGGGTCATGAAAAGTCACACGGTCTGTGTGCAAACATGGACGTGTGAGGCACATCATAGAATAACATGGGTACGTGTGACATCCGTGTTACAAAACGCATGTCACACGTACCTAAAACACGGACGTCTGAAACCAGCCTACAGGAGCGTGCAGCATCCGACAAAGTCGAGAAAAGCCGGATGTGTGAAACCACTAGCTTACCCCGGCTCCCGGCACACGTGTGCCTGAGCCGGCGTACGCTGGTAACCATGGTACACATCGGGTAACTATAGAAACCGCTTTGCTTAGTTACCCAATGTGTAACATGATTACTAGCTTACCCCGACTCTCGGCACACGTGTGCCGGAGCCGGCGTACGCTGTTAACCAGTGTACACATTGGGTAACTATGGAAATCGCTTTGCATAGTTACCCAATGTGTACCATGGTTACTAGCTTACCCCGGCTCCCTGCCCATTCAGATCGTTGGTCTCCCACTGTCAAACACGCAGATGCGTGCTGCACAGCAGGAGACCAACAAGCAAAAAATAAACCAGCACTGTTGCTTTGCATAGTTACCCAATGTGTACTATGGTTATCAGCTTACCGGCGTACGCTGGTAACAAATGGTACACAATCCTGTAACTATGGAAAGCACTTTCGTTAGTTACCCAATGTGTACCATGGTTACCACCTTACCCCTGGCTCCCGGCACATGTGTGCTTGAGCCAGCATACGCTGGTAACCATGGTACACATCGGGTAACTAAGCAAAGCGCTTTGCATAGTTACCCGATTGTGTAACATGGTTACCAGTGTACGCCGGCTCCCTGCCCATTCAGATCGTTGGTCTCCCACTGTCAAACACGCCGATGCGTGCTGCACAGCAGGAGACCAACAAGCAAAAAATGAACCATCATTATTCAAGACTTGCTGATTATATTATTATTCAATCTGCTAACCTACATACACATTCTAGACTACCCGATACGTTAGAATCCGGCCACCTTCTAGTTATTAATAATAAGGACAAGGGTTAGGTGTTTCGGTTTTTTCTGGTGTATTCCCATGCACCACTTCCCACCCAAAAAAAAATGTGTATACACTGCATGGTTTCTTTTTTTCTTGTCGTCCTCCTCCACCATATGAACAGGGTCTTTATGTAGATCTCGCTCCACACTTTAAGGGCCATTATCACCTTGGGGGACTCAGAAAGTCCTTTTTGAACCAGGGCTTCCACCCAAGAGCAACTGAAAACCAGATTACAAAAGCCACCAGAATATCAAGAAACCATCTCCTACATTACAAATCTAGAGAAGAAAACAACCGGGTCCCTCTTGTAGTCACCTACAATCCACATCTGGAGGTGTTTAGAGGAGCTGCACGGAAACTACAACCATTACTGCAAAAAGATGCACCATTACAATCTATTTTTCCAGACCCCCCACGTCTGTGCTTAATTCAGCCCCGAACTATTAACCCCTTACATCTCGCTGCCAAAATCTAGCAGCGAGATGTATATGCGCGCCGCCATTATGATCACCTACCCCGCCCCCATCGGAAGTCACGTGACATGATCACGTGACTTCCCGTGGTTACCATGGTAGCACAGGATCATGTGATGACGCCTGTAGCTAACATGAGTCATTTTCTCTCAATGCCGGAATTGAAAGTAAAGCAGCATATCTTCAGATCTAAGCTCTGTAGCTGTGATCTGGAGATATGGAGGAGCGATCGGATTGCTGATCCTTATAGTCCTCTAGGGGACCAAGTAAAATAAAAAAAAAAAAAAGTTTAAAAAAATAAAATAAAAAAAAACTAAGAGTTCAAATCACCCCCTTTCACCCCATTGAAAATTAAAATATTAAAAAAATAAACACATTTGGTATCGCCGCGTTCAAAAATACCTGATCTATCAAAATATAAAATCAGTTAATCTGATCGTTAAACGACATAGCGGCAAAAAAATTCCAAATGCCAAAATTGCGGTATCTTGGTCACTGCAAATTTTGCGCAAAATGCAATAACAGGCGATCAAAATGTAGCATCTGCGCAAAAATGGTAGTTAAAAACCTCAGCTCAAGATGCAAAAAATAAGCCATTGTGTTGCCCCCGCGTCAGCAGCCTGCCGCCGCTCGAGGGGTCTCCGGACCTGGGGGTCACACGGCTACTCGGAATAAAGGGGGTTATTTACAGGGAATTGTTTGGACAGTTCGTAACGCCACCCGTAGTGCGTGGTAAGATGAAGTACCACTGCTGCAATGGGGAGTACCCGGTGGCGATGGTGGGGGCAGCCAGATGTTTAACGCCTCCACGGGTAGGGGAAAATGCCCCGGGACTCGGTGTAGATGACGGGGAGGTGCCGTTGGGACGGTCAGGGATCACTTAAGTACTCACTCCAGTAACGCTGACACCGACAACTGTGGTAAACTAAAGTTCTTAATATCGCTGCAGCAGGGCGTGAGCACGTCTGGATCCCGTGCCTGTTGGTGTTGCTTGTTAGCCTGTGGCCTTTTCCGTGGCACCTTACTTCTAACTGGCCCCTCTAGCATAGAACTATCGGGTCCCGCTCACCAGTGTGGCTAACTGGGTGAGCTTGCTCTCAGGGTTCACGCTTGGGATTTTCTGGACTATGTAGTGGCAAAGTCCTACCCCCCTCGTTGCGCTAGTACCCCAATTTTGGAGCAGGTGGAGAACGGATCTTGAAGGCTCTGTCCTCGTCGGGTAAATTGCCAAGACGCCTGAAGCTCCTTCCTGACCTAGGGTCCACGTACCCCGTCGTGCCCTGGCCCCTGCCCAGTGATGGCCGCCGGTTGTCCTTTTCGATAGTCCGTGCCCCTTGTCACGATCCTCTGCGACCGGGGTCCAGCTCCTACTAGGCTCAGACCAACGTCTGCCACCTAGTAGTCTCAAGGAGCCCAGCTCCTGACCTCCTCTCACTTTCCCCTCCAACACTACACTGTTCTGCTCCTGACCTCCCTTTAACCGACCCCCCCAAGTGGGCGACCCTATTCCACTCAGGCCGTCCACTGGTGTGTCTGGTGGGTGTGGAGCAGAGTGTTCCTTGGATTTTGATTGTTCTTGGCAACACCAAAGGTCAGGAACCCGTAATCAAGGAGGATGCGGATACTGTGCAGAAGGGCAGATTGCACCATACCCTGTGACCACCCGATAGGCCAGAGCATCACACCGTCACTGATCCATACATCCCGAAAAATGAGAACGCTATGGGTTTTGGAAAATGGCGCAAAACGTGCACCACTTTTTTTTTTACAAAATTGTGTTGTTTTTTTTTTAACCCCTTAGATACAAGTAAACCTATACATATTTGGTGTTTACGAACTCGCACCGACCTGAGGCATCACACCCACACATCAGATTTACCATATAGTGAATACCGTGAATAAAATATCCCAAAAACTATTGTGCCATCACACACATAAAAACGTTATGGCTCTCGGAAGAAGGGGAGCAAAAAAAAAGCCCGGGGGTGAAGGGGTTAACCACTTCTTTCCAGAGCTTGCTTCCTTCTCTCTGCGCTTCCTATAGAAGCCGCCCGCTCTTTATATACTTCTCCCCTCAGCACAAGCTCCACCCCCTCTGATCACATGATCACCGTAAAGATCCTTCATCCACCACTTATACCCTTCTGCTGAGCTCCGCCCACTCACGTGACTGGTCACATGGTGATGACATCATCACAGGTCCTTCATCTATTCACATCTTACGGCAGAAGGGTAACAGCTAAATAACAAAACGTCAAAAAGACAAAGGCGATCACCTGACATCCTGCGTCACGTGACACCTGCGCTGCACAAGATCCTTCCAGAGAGCACCGGAGACACCGGAGGAAAGGTAACATGGAGGATAGGGGACACAGACACTGTGCAGCGGCAGCTGGGGGCTACACACGTCTGTACCTGCCTCCACACACATACTCTCCTAGTAACGCACACTAGTGTGCCACATGACCCCCATACTGCCCCCACACACAGTATAATACCCCCATACTGCCCCCACACACAGTATAATACCCCCATACTGCCCCCACACACAGTATAATACCCCCATACTGCCCCCACACACAGTATAATACCCCCATACTGCCCCCCACACACAGTATAATACCCCCATACTGCCCCCACACACAGTATAATACCCCCATACTGCCCCCACACACAGTATAATACCCCCATACTGCCCCCACACACAGTATAATACCCCCATACTGCCCCCACACACAGTATAATACCCCCATACTGCCCCCACACACAGTATAATACCCCCATACTGCCCCCCACACACAGTATAATACCCCCATACTGCCCCCACACACAGTATAATACCCCCATACTGCCCCCACACACAGTATAATACCCCCATACTGCCCCCACACACAGTATAATACCCCCATACTGCCCCCACACACAGTATAATACCCCCATACTGCCCCCACACACAGTATAATACCCCCATACTGCCCCCACACACAGTATAATACCCCCATACTGCCCCACACACAGTATAATACCCCCATACTGCCCCCACACACAGTATAATACCCCCATACTGCCCCCACACACAGTATAATACCCCCATACTGCCCCCACACACAGTATAATACCCCCATACTGCCCCCACACAGTATAATACCCCCATACTGCCCACACACACAGTATAATACCCCCATACTGCCCCACACACAGTATAATACCCCCATACTGCCCCCACACACAGTATAATACCCCCATACTGCCCCCCACACACAGTATAATACCCCCATACTGCCCCCACACACAGTATAATACCCCCATACTGCCCCACACACAGTATAATACCCCCATACTGCCCCCACACACAGTATAATACCCCCATACTGCCCCCACACACAGTATAATACCCCCATACTGCCCCCACACACAGTATAATACCCCCATACTGCCCCCACACACAGTATAATACCCCCATACTGCCCCACACACAGTATAATACCCCCATACTGCCCCCACACACAGTATAATACCCCCATACTGCCCCCACACACAGTATAATACCCCCATACTGCCCCACACACAGTATGATGCCCCCATACTGCCCCCACACAGTATAATACCCCCATACTGCCCACACACAGTATAATACCCCCATACTGCCCCCACACACAGTATAATACCCCCATACTGCCCCCACACAGTATAATACCCCCATACTGCCCACACACACAGTATACTACCCCCATACTGCCCCCACACACAGTATAATACCCCCATACTGCCCCCACACACAGTATAATACCCCCATACTGCCCCCACACAGTATAATACCCCCATACTGCCCACACACACAGTATACTACCCCCATACTGCCCCCACACACAGTATAATACCCCCATACTGCCCCCACACACAGTATAATACCCCCATACTGCCCCCACACACAGTATAATACCCCCATACTGCCCCCACACACAGTATGATGCCCCCATACTGCCCCCACACAGTATAATACCCCCATACTGCCCACACACAGTATAATACCCCCATACTGCCCCCACACACAGTATAATACCCCCATACTGCCCCCACACAGTATAATACCCCCATACTGCCCACACACACAGTATACTACCCCCATACTGCCCCCACACACAGTATAATACCCCCATACTGCCCCCACACACAGTATAATACCCCCATACTGCCCCCACACACAGTATAATACCCCCATACTGCCCCCACACACAGTATAATACCCCCATACTGCCCCCACACACAGTATAATACCCCCATACTGCCCCCACACACAGTATAATACCCCCATACTGCCCCCACACACAGTATAATACCCCCATACTGCCCCCACACACAGTATAATACCCCCATACTGCCCCCACACACAGTATAATACCCCCATACTGCCCCCACACACAGTATAATACCCCCATACTGCCCCCACACACAGTATAATACCCCCATACTGCCCCCACACACAGTATAATACCCCCATACTGCCCCCACACACAGCATAATACCCCCATACTGCCCCCACACACAGTATAATACCCCCATACTGCCCCCACACACAGTATAATACCCCCATACTGCCCCCACACACAGTATAATACCCCCATACTGCCCCCACACACAGTATAATACCCCCATACTGCCCACACACACAGTATACTACCCCCATACTGCCCCCACACACACATACTCTCCTAGTAACGCACACTAGTGTGCCACATGACCCCCATACTGCCCCCACACACAGTATAATACCCCCATACTGCCCCACACACAGTATAATACCCCCATACTGCCCCCACACACAGTATAATACCCCCATACTGCCCCCACACACCGTATAATACCCCCATACTGCCCACACACACAGTATACTACCCCCATACTGCCCCCACACACAGTATAATACCCCCATACTGCCCCACACACAGTATAATACCCCCATACTGCCCCACACACAGTATAATACCCCCATACTGCCCCACACACAGTATAATACCCCCATACTGCCCCCACACACAGTATACTACCCCCATACTGCCCCCACACACAGTATGATACCCCCATACTGCCCACACACACAGTATACTACCCCCATACTGCCCCCACACACACAGTATACTACCCCCATACTGCCCCCACACACAGTATACTACCCCCATACTGCCCCCACACACAGTATGATACCCCCATACTGCCCCCACACACAGTATACTACCCCCATACTGCCCCCACACACAGTATGATACCCCCATACTGCCCACACACACAGTATACTACCCCCATACTGCCCCCACACACAGTATAATACCCCCATACTGCCCCACACACAGTATAATACCCCCATACTGCCCCACACACAGTATAATACCCCCATACTGCCCCACACACAGTATAATACCCCCATACTGCCCCACACACAGTATAATACCCCCATACTGCCCCACACACAGTATAATACCCCCATACTGCCCCCACACACAGTATAATACCCCCATACTGCCCCACACACAGTATGATACCCCCATACTGCCCACACACACAGTATACTACCCCCATACTGCCCCCACACACAGTATGATACCCCCATACTGCCCACACACACAGTATACTACCCCCATACTGCCCCCACACACAGTATAATACCCCCATACTGCCCCACACACAGTATAATACCCCCATACTGCCCCCACACACAGTATAATACCCCCATACTGCCCCCACACACAGTATAATACCCCCATACTGCCCCACACACAGTATAATACCCCCATACTGCCCCCACACACAGTATAATACCCCCATACTGCCCCACACACAGTATAATACCCCCATACTGCCCCACACACAGTATAATACCCCCATACTGCCCCCACACACAGTATAATACCCCCATACTGCCCCCACACACAGTATAATACCCCCATACTGCCCCACACACAGTATAATACCCCCATACTGCCCCACACACAGTATAATACCCCCATACTGCCCCCACACACAGTATAATACCCCCATACTGCCCCCACACACAGTATAATACCCCCATACTGCCCCCACACACAGTATAATACCCCCATACTGCCCCCACACACAGTATAATACCCCCATACTGCCCCACACACAGTATAATACCCCCATACTGCCCCACACACAGTATAATACCCCCATACTGCCCCCACACACAGTATAATACCCCCATACTGCCCCCACACACAGTATAATACCCCCATACTGCCCCCACACACAGTATGATGCCCCCATACTGCCCCCACACACAGTATGATGCCCCCATACTGCCCCCACACACACATACTCTCCTAGTAACGCACACTAGTGTTCCACATGCCCCCCATACTGCCCCCACACACAGTATAATACCCCCATACTGCCCCCACACACAGTATAATACCCCCATACTGCCCCCACACAGAATGATGCCCCCATACTGCCCACACACACACAGTATAATACCCCCATAGTGCCCCCACACACAGTATGATGCCCCCATAGTGCCCCCACACACAGTATGATGCCCCCATAGTGCCTCCCACACAGTATGATGCCCCCATAGTGCCTCCCACACAGTATGATGCCCCCATAGTGCCTCCCACACAGTATGATGCCCCCATAGTGCCTCCCACACAGTATGATGCCCCCATAGTGCCTCCCACACAGTATGATGCCCCCATAGTGCCTCCCACACAGTATGATGCCCCCATAGTGCCTCCCACACAGTATGATGCCCCCATAGTGCCTCCCACACAGTATGATGCCCCCATAGTGCCTGCCACACAGTATGATGCCCCCATAGTGCCTCCCACACAGTATGATGCCCCCATAGTGTCTCCCACACAGTATGATGCCCCCATAGTGCCTCCCACACAGTATGATGCCCCCATAGTGCCTCCCACACAGTATGATGCCCCCATAGTGCCTCCCACACAGTATGATGCCCCCATAGTGCCTCCCACACAGTATGATGCCCCCATAGTGCCTCCCACACAGTATGATGCCCCCATAGTGCCTCCCACACAGTATGATGCCCCCATAGTGCCTCCCACACAGTATGATGCCCCCATAGTGCCTCCCACACAGTATGATGCCCCCATAGAGCCTCCCACACACAGTATGATGCCCCCATTGTGCCTCCCACACACAGTATGATGCCCCCATAGTGCCTCCCACACAGTTTGATGCCCCCATAGTGCCTCTCACACAGTATGATGCCCCCATAGTGCCTCCCACACAGTATGATGCCCCCATAGTGCCTCCCACACAGTATGATGCCCCCATAGGGCCTCCCACACAGTATGATGCCCCCATAGGGCCTTCCACACAGTATGATGCCCCCATAGGGCCTTCCACACAGTATGATGCCCCCATAGGGCCTTCCACACAGTATGATGCCCCCATAGGGCCTTCCACACAGTATGATGCCCCCATAGGGCCTTCCACACAGTATGATGCCCCCATAGGGCCTTCCACACAGTATGATGCCCCCATAGGGCCTCCCACACAGTATGATGCCCCCATAGGGCCTCCCACACAGTATGATGCCCCCATACTGCCCCCACACACAGTATAATGCCCCCATACTGCCCCCACACACAGTATGATGCCCCCATACTGCCCCCACACACAGTATGATGCCCCCATACTGCCCCCACACACACATACTCTCCTAGTAACGCACACTAGTGTTCCACATGCCCCCCATACTGCCCCCACACACAGTATAATACCCCCATACTGCCCCACACACAGTATAATACCCCCATACTGCCCCCCACACAGTATGATGCCCCCATACTGCCCCCCCACACACAGTATGATGCCCCCACACACAGTATAATACCCCCATACTGCCCCACACACAGTATGATGCCCCCATACTGCCCCCACACACAGTATGATGCCCCCATACTGCCCCCACACACAGTATGATGCCCCCATACTGCCCCCACACACAGTATGATGCCCCCATACTGCCCCCACACACATTATGATGCCCCCATACTGCCCCCACACACAGTATAATACCCCCATACTGCCCCCACACACAGTATAATACCCCCATAGTGCCCCACACACAGTATGATGCCCCCACACACAGTATGATGCCCCCATAGTGCCCCACACACAGTATAATACCCCCATACTGCCCCACACACACAGTATAATACCCCCATAGTGCCCCACACACAGTATGATGCCCCCATACTGCCCCCACACACAGTATGATGCCCCCATACTGCCCCCACACACAGTATGATGCCCCCATACTGCCCCCACACACAGTATGATGCCCCCATACTGCCCCCACACACAGTATGATACCCCCATACTGCCCCCACACACATTATGATGCCCCCATACTGCCCCCACACACAGTATAATACCCCCATACTGCCCCCACACACAGTATAATACCCCCATAGTGCCCCACACACAGTATGATGCCCCCACACACAGTATGATGCCCCCATAGTGCCCCACACACAGTATAATACCCCCATACTGCCCCGACACACACAGTATAATACCCCCATACTGCCCCCACACAGAATGATGCCCCCATACTGCCCACACACACAGTATAATACCCCCATACTGCCCCCACACACAGTATGATGCCCCCATAGTGCACCCACACACAGTATGATGCCCCCATAGTGCCTCCCACACAGTATGATGCCCCCATAGTGCCTCCCACACAGTATGATGCCCCCATAGTGCCTCCCACACAGTATGATGCCCCCATAGTGCCTCCCACACAGTATGATGCCCCCATAGTGCCTCCCACACAGTATGATGCCCCCATAGTGCCTCCCACACAGTATGATGCCCCCATAGTGCCTCCCACACAGTATGATGCCCCCATAGTGCCTCCCACACAGTATGATGCCCCCATAGTGCCTCCCACACAGTATGATGCCCCCATAGTGCCTCCCACACAGTATGATGCCCCCATAGTGCCTCCCACACAGTATGATGCCCCCATAGTGCCTCCCACACAGTATGATGCCCCCATAGTGCCTCCCACACAGTATGATGCCCCCATAGTGCCTGCCACACAGTATGATGCCCCCATAGTGCCTCCCACACAGTATGATGCCCCCATAGTGCCTCCCACACAGTATGATGCCCCCATAGTGCCTCCCACACAGTATGATGCCCCCATAGTGCCTCCCACACAGTATGATGCCCCCATAGTGCCTCCCACACAGTATGATGCCCCCATAGTGCCTCCCACACAGTATGATGCCCCCATAGTGCCTCCCACACAGTATGATGCCCCCATAGTGCCTCCCACACAGTATGATGCCCCCATAGTGCCTCCCACACAGTATGATGCCCCCATAGTGCCTCCCACACAGTATGATGCCCCCATAGTGCCTCCCACACAGTATGATGCCCCCATAGTGCCTCCCACACAGTATGATGCCCCCATAGTGCCTCCCACACAGTATGATGCCCCCATAGTGCCTCCCACACAGTATGATGCCCCCATAGTGCCTCCCACACAGTATGATGCCCCCATAGTGCCTCCCACACACAGTATGATGCCCCCATAGTGCCTCCCACACACAGTATGATGCCCCCATTGTGCCTCCCACACACAGTATGATGCCCCCATAGTGCCTCCCACACAGTATGATGCCCCCATAGTGCCTCTCACACAGTATGATGCCCCCATAGTGCCTCTCACACAGTATGATGCCCCCATAGTGCCTTCCACACAGTATGATGCCCCCATAGTGCCTTCCACACAGTATGATGCCCCCATAGGGCCTCCCACACAGTATGATGCCCCCATAGGGCCTCCCACACAGTATGATGCCCCCATAGGGCCTCCCACACAGTATGATGCCCCCATAGGGCCTCCCACACAGTATGATGCCCCCATAGGGCCTCCCACACAGTATGATGCCCCTATAGGGCCTTCCACACAGTATGATGCCCCCATAGGGCCTTCCACAAAGTATGATGCCCCCATAGGGCCTTCCACACAGTATGATGCCCCCATAGGGCCTTCCACACAGTATGATGCCCCCATAGGGCCTTCCACACAGTATGATGCCCCCATAGGGCCTTCCACACAGTATGATGCCCCCATAGGGCCTCCCACACAGTATGATGCCCCCATAGGGCCTCCCACACAGTATGATGCCCCCATAGGGCCTCCCACACAGTATGATGCCCCCATAGGGCCTTCCACACAGTATGATGCCCCCATAGGGCCTCCCACACAGTATGATGCCCCCATAGGGCCTCCCACACAGTATGATGCCCCCATAGGGCCTCCCACACAGTATGATGCCCCCATAGGGCCTCCCACACAGTATGATGCCCCCATAGGGCCTCCCACACAGTATGATGCCCCCATAGGGCCTCCCACACAGTATGATGCCCCCATAGGGCCTCCCACACAGTATGATGCCCCCATAGGGCCTCCCACACAGTATGATGCCCCCATAGTGCCCCCACACAGTATGATGCCCCCATAGTGCCTCCCACACAGTATGATGCCCCCATAGTGCCTCCCACACAGTAGGATGCCCCCATAGTGCCTCCCACACAGTAGGATGCCCCCATAGTGCCTCCCACACAGTAGGATGCCCCCATAGTGCCTCCCACACAGTTTGATGCCCCCATAGTGCCTCCCACACAGTATGATGCCCCCATAGTGCCTCCCACACAGTATGATGCCCCCATAGTGCCTCCCACACAGTATGATGCCCCCATAGTGCCTCCCACACAGTATGATGCCCCCATAGTGCCCCCACACAGTATGATGCCCCCATAGTGCCCCCACACAGTATGATGCCCCCATAGTGCCCCCACACAGTATGATGCCCCCATAGTGCCTCCCACACAGTATGATGCCCCCATAGGGCCTCCCACACAGTATGATGCCCCCATAGGGCCTCCCACACAGTATGATGCCCCCATAGTGCCTCCCACACAGTATGATGCCCCCATAGGGCCTCCCACACAGTATGATGCCCCCATAGTGCCTCCCACACAGTATGATGCCCCCATAGTGCCTCCCACACAGTATGATGCCCCCATAGTGCCTCCCACACAGTATGATGTCCCCATAGTGCCTCCCACACAGTATGATGCCCCCATAGTGCCTCCCACACAGTAGGATGCCCCCATAGTGCCTCCCACACAGTAGGATGCCCCCATAGTGCCTCCCACACAGTTTGATGCCCCCATAGTGCCTCCCACACAGTAGGATGCCCCCATAGTGCCTCCCACACAGTTTGATGCCCCCATAGTGCCTCCCACACAGTATGATGCCCCCATAGTGCCTCCCACACAGTATGATGCCCCCATAGTGCCTCCCACACAGTATGATGCCCCCATAGTGCCTCCCACACAGTATGATGCCCCCATAGTGCCCCCACACAGTATGATGCCCCCATAGTGCCCCCACACAGTATGATGCCCCCATAGTGCCCCCACACAGTATGATGCCCCCATAGTGCCTCCCACACAGTATGATGCCCCCATAGGGCCTCCCACACAGTATGATGCCCCCATAGTGCCTCCCACACAGTATGATGCCCCCATAGGGCCTCCCACACAGTATGATGCCCCCATAGTGCCTCCCACACAGTATGATGCCCCCATAGTGCCTCCCACACAGTATGATGCCCCCATAGTGCCTCCCACACAGTATGATGCCCCCATAGTGCCTCCCACACAGTATGATGTCCCCATAGTGCCTCCCACACAGTATGATGCCCCCATAGTGCCTCCCACACAGTATGATGTCCCCATAGTGCCTCCCACACAGTATGATGCCCCCATAGTGCCTCCCACACAGTTTGATGCCCCCATAGTGCCACACACACACACACAGTATGATGCCCCCATAGTGCCTCTCACACAGTATGATGCCCCCATAGTGCCTCTCACACAGTATGATGCCCCCATAGGGCCTCCCACACAGTATGATGTCTGCATAGTGCCCCAACACACGTGGATGCCTCCATAGTGTCCCACACACAGTGTGAAGCTCCCATTATGCCCCACACACAGAATGATGCCCTCATAGTGCCCCACACACGTGGTGATGCCTCCATAGTTCCCCACACAGTATGATGCCATCATAGTGCCCCACACACAGTATGATGCCATCATAGTGCCCCACACACAGTATGATGCCATCATAGTGCCCCACACACAGTATGATGCCCCTATAGTGCCCCACACACAGTATGATGCCATCATAGTGCCCCACACACAGTATGATGCCATCATAGTGCCCCACACACAGTATGATGCCATCATAGTGCCCCACACACAGTATGATGCCATCATAGTGCCCCACACACAGTATGATGCCTCCATAGTGCCCCACACACAGTATGATGCCCCCATAGTGCCCCACACACAGTATGATGCCCTCATAGTGCCCCACACACAGTATGATGCCCTCATAGTGCCCCACACACAGTATGATGCCATCATAGTGCCCCACACACAGTATGATGCCTCCATAGTGCCCCACACACAGTATGATGTCATCATAGTGCCCCACACACAGTATGATGCCCTCATAGTGCCCCACACACAGTATGATGCCATCATAGTGCCCCACACACAGTATGATGCCATCATAGTGCCCCACACACAGTATGATGCCATCATAGTGCCCCACACACAGTTTGATGCCCCCGTAGTGCCCCACACACAGTATGATGCCCTCATAGTGCCCCACACACAGTATGATGCCTCCATAGTGCCCCACACACAGTGTGATGTTTTACCATCATTTTGGTCCTAGGGTGGGTAAGATTATTTGTAAGACTACTGAAGTTCCAATATGCCCCAGCATAAACATAAGCAATCACAATCTCCAAAGAAATTTGACCCTTAGCTTCAGTGTTCGTAAGGTTTTTCCAGCATATGTGATGCAGGAAAACCAACTCAACAGGACACAGAGAAAATCAGACTTCAAACCCTTGGCCGAATTATCAATCCTCCAAATATACAAATTCACCTCGGTCTAAAAATTATCCCCCAGTAAGACCTTCGTTGACGAGGGGGACATAACATATATATATATATAGTATAGAAAAAAATATATAAAATTGGACCCCTCCATCCAGATGGGGGGCTGCCTCTCCTTGCGCTTCGGAGTACCCCAGTTAACCAAGTAAATGCTGGTCCAAGAGGTGTACTCATCAGTTATGTCTCCGGTGGAGCAAGCTCCTTCAATCCATGCGGTGACAGCTCTGAGAAAAAGCTGAATAAGTGCGATTTTGTATATTACAAATGATGTCAGAGCGTCTCCTGTTTTATAAAGGTCTCTGAAGGCCTCAATCCCTCCCAGTCACTCACTTCTCTTATATTCCCGTCCAAAACAGTCCTTTTCCTGAATAATCCACGAAACATGGACAAGCACCAGAACAAAATTGCCAAAAGAATATTAAGCTTCACCCTGGAGATCATCTACCTGTTGACCGGAGAGGTAAACGTCTATATTTCTCTGACTTGTATTATTTTACCTGTAACCCCAGGAGAGGGAGGTGTGAGGAACCATCCAGTGCCCTGTAGAACGCCTCCCAGACATTACAAGGTCGTAAATGAAGGCAACTGCCGAAAATGTGAAGATGTGAGAACAGGAATGATGTAGGGGGGTGAGAATGGCAAGTAGGCACTTTATAAGGAAGACGGGAGAACCAACAACCAGGAGAATCGGATGGACGGAGTCTGGCAGAAAGGTGGAACGATTGGCCAAGACTTGGGCTTATTCATGTAGAGCAGGAGAACCCAAACCTCCCTTACCACACTCCGCTCTGAGAGATGAGCCAAATTCTGTGCAAAGCAATAGTCGTAGCCCCCAGTGTGACCATATGACGGTATAATTCTCCATAAAGTGATAGAAGCCCCGTTACCCTCTTGTAAATCATTCATGGCCCCAGTGCCCTCTTTTAATGTAGTAATAATGCCCTTCAGAGCCTCCATAACAAATACAGTGCCTTGCAAAAGTATTCAGCCCCCTTGAATTTTTCACCCTTTTCCCACATTTCAGGCTTTAAACATAAAGATAAAAATGTTAATGTTATGGTGAATCAACAACAAGTGGGTGTGTGCCGCCCCCGTGCTAGCAGCTGGCGCTTCTCGGGTCCGGGCCTTCTGGAGTGGTGGCTCGAGGGTCTCCCGGGCCCGGGGGTCTCGCGGACACGCCGAATAAAAAGGGGGACGTTAATGTACGGGCTAGGCCGTATTAAGTTTGTGACGACACCCAGGGTGTGTGGTGAGGTGGGACACCACCGCTGCTGTTGTAGGGCACCCGGGGGAGATGTTGTGCAGCTAGTTGTTAACCCCTCCATGGGTAGGGATGGTTGCCCCGGGACCCGGTGTCTCAGTGCAGGGTGTAGCAACCGCAGACAGTGTTTGTGTATTCACAGTTAATAAACCACACAAGTCTCTGGTAAACCAAGGTGCTGGTGGCCGATGCCGCGGGCGTTTGCATTCGGGTCCCCCATCCGGCATGTGGTTTCTATCCTTTTCCTCTGCACTGTCTTGTGTAAGGTGGACTTCCTAGTCTGAAACTCAGGAGTCCGCTCCCAGCTGGATGTGGCCTAAGGAGCAGTGCCCGCAGACGCTGGCCCGTGGGATCTATGGGCCCTGGCGCTGACCTCTTATCCCTATCGGTGGGCTGTTGTCTTCTATGAGGGACTTTGGGTGGGACAGAACCTCTAGTCCTGGCCTCAATCAGTGAATTAACCAGTTGGCTTGTTTCCGGTTCTAGCTTCAGGGTCCGAGTACCCCCCTTTGTGCTACGGTTTCCGTGTTGGTTCCCCGTGTCGGTACCGGCGGGCTACAACCCTGTCCCGGTCCACCTCGGTTCTGCCAAGCCATCTTCCCGTCTCCTGCTGATGGAGACCACCGTCTGCCTCCTAGCCAGTGGCACTAGGGCTGCTACCCTGGCACCGCTCAACTTGAACTTTCCTGCTTGAGCTACACTTAGCCCCAGCCCACACTCCTCTCCAAACTCAACTCCAAACTGCACTCACTACTGTTTTTCCGCCCTGGGCTGTCTGGACCCCTCAGTGGGCGTGTCCAACCGCCTGGTCACGCCCACTGGTGTGTCTATCTTTCTCTAAGGGGGGTGACTAGGGTTTTTTCGGTTGGCTGTGTGTTTCCTAAGTGGGGGAAAGGGGTTGTATAGGGGCCTATTTGTGACTACCTGGTTTTGCCAGGGCGTCACAGACACAATTGTGAAGATAAAGGAAATTTATTGCTTATGTTAAACTTTTATAAAAAATAAATAACTGTAAATTGGGGCGTGCAATATTATTCATCCCCTTTACTTTCAGTGCAGCAAACTCCCTCCAGAAGTTGATTGAGGGTCTCTGAATGATGCAATGTTGTCCTAAATGACTGATGATGATAAATATAAGCCCCTGTGTGATCAAGTCTCCGTATAATGCCCCTGCTCTGTGATAGTCTCAGGGTTCTGTGTAAAGCGCAGAGAGCATCATGAAGACCAAGGAACACAACAGGCAGGTCCGTGATACTGTTGTGGAGAAGTTTAAAGCCGGATTTGGTTACAAAAAGATTTCCACAACTTTACACATCCCAAGAAGCCCTGTGCAAGCGATCATATTGAAATAGGAGTATCATACCACTACAAATCTACCAAGACCCGGCCGCCCATCCAAACTATCATCTCACACAAGGAGAAGACTGATCAGAGACGCAGCCAAGAGGCCCATGATCCCTCCGGATGATCTGCAGAGATCTACAGCTGAGGTGGGAGAGTCTGTCCATAGCACAACAATCAGTCACTGCACAAATCTGGCCTTTATGGAAGAGTGGCAAGAAGAAAGCCATTTCTCACAGATATCCATAAAAAATATCATGTAAAGTTTGCCACAAGCCACCTGGAGACCCCAAACATGTGGAAGAAGGTGCTCTGCTCAGATGAATCCAAAATCACATTATGTGGGCACAATGCCAAACGATAAGCAACACAGCTCATCACCCTGAACACACCATCCCCACTGTCCAACATGGTGGTGGCAGCATCATGGTTTGGGCCTGCTTTTCTTTAGCAGGGACAGGGAAGATGGTTACAATTGATGGGAAGATGGATGGAGCCAAATACAGGAACATTCTTGAAGAAAACCTGTTGGAGTTTGCTAAAGACCTGAGACTTGGACGGAGATTTGTCTTCCAACAAAACAATGATCCCAAACATAAAGCAAAATCTACAATGGAATGGTTCACAAATAACCGTATCCAGGTGTTAGAATGGCCAAGTCACAGTCCAGACCTGAACCCAATCGAGAACCTGTGGAAAGAGCTGAAAACTGCTGTTCACAAACGCCTCCATCCAACCTCACTCAGCTCCAGCTGTTTACAAAGAATGGGCGAGAATTTCAGCCTCTCCATGTGCAAAACTAATAGACACATACCCCAAGAGACTGCAGCTGTAATCGCAGCAAAAGGGGGCGCTACAAAGTATTCACTTACAGGGGATGAATAATATTGCACGCCCCAATTTTCAGTTATTTATTGCTTATAAAAGTTTATAATAAGCAATAAATTTCCTTCCTCTTCACAATTGTGTCACTTGTTGCTGATTCTTCCCCAGAACATTAACATTTTATCTTTATGTTTGAAGCCTGAAATGTGGGAAAAGGTTGAAGAATTCAAGGGGCTGAATACTTTCGCAAGGCACTGTAGTAATGTTCCAAGTGTCCCTTATCCAGTAATTATTTATTGATTATTTAATTATTCCTGGTGCCTGACTAATGTCATCTCTATTTTTAATGGATCAATAAAGAGATTTTTAACTGAAGCAAAAAGTATGTTTTCTATTATGACTGGAGATTTTTCTTTTCTTGCTCACAAGTAAAAATGCCACCTGCGGAGACGGATACAGTTGAGTGGCACTCACTAGAGTATACGGCCGAGAGTCACACCTCAGGGGCCACGAGCTACATGTGGCTTATGAGTTGGAACCCATGATCTAAACTAATGTAGAGTAGATCTGGTTCTTTTCTGTAAGAGCGGTGAGGCTGCGGTCCCCCCCGAAAGAAAGTTATTACAGTGAATTTGCTAAAAAAAAAAAAAAAAACAACAAACCTCTGAGGCTGCAACGATCAGGAATCGTGGGCACGGACGCTGCGTCCTCTTATGGAGAACACTAGCGTCTGTGCAGGAGGGATGACACTGCGGCTAGGAAACATTGTGGGTGAATCGTGGGCACGGACGTTGCGTCCTCTTGTGGAGAACACTAGCATCTGCACAGGAGGGATGACACTGCGGCTAGGAAACATTGTGGGTGAATCGTGGGCACGGACGCTGCGTCCTCTCGTGGAGAACACTAGCGTCTGCGCAGGAGGGATGACACTGCGGCTAGGAAACATTGTGGGTGAATCGTGGGCACGGACGTTGCGTCCTCTTGTGGAGAACACTAGCGTCTGCACAGGAGGGATGACACTGTGGCTAGGAAACATTGTGGGTGAATCGTGGGCACGGACGCTGCGTCCTCTTGTGGAGAACACTAGCGTCTGTGCAGGAGGGATGACACTGCGGCTAGGAAACATTGTGGGTGAATTGTGGGCACGGACGTTGCGTCCTCTCGTGGAGAACACTAGCATCTGCACAGGAGGGATGACACTGCGGCTAGGAAACATTGTGGGTGAATTGTGGGCACGGACGTTGCGTCCTCTTGTGGAGAACACTAGCGTCTGCACAGGAGGGGTGACACTGTGGCTAGGACACATTGTGGGTGAATTGTGGGCAAGGACGTTGCGTCCTCTTGTGGAGAACACTAGCGTCTGCGCTGGAGGGATGACACTGCGGCTAGGACACATTGTGGGTGAATCGTGGGGACGGACGTTGCGTCCTCTTGTGGAGAACACTAGCGTCTGTGCAGGAGGGATGACACTGTGGCTAGGAAACATTGTGGGTGAATCGTGGGCACGGACGCTGCGTCCTCTTGTGGAGAACACTAGCGTCTGCGCAGGAGGGATGACACTGCGGCTAGGAAACATTGTAGGTGAATCGTGGGCACGGACGCTGCGTCCTCTCGTGGAGAACACTAGCGTCTGCGCAGGAGGGATGACACTGCGGCTAGGAAACATTGTGGGTGAATCGTGGGCACGGACGCTGCATCCTCTTGTGGAGAACACTAGCGTCTGTGCAGGAGGGATGACACTGCGGCTAGGAAACATTGTGGGTGAATCGTGGGGACGGACGCTGCGTCCTCTCGTGGAGAACACTAGCGTCTGCGCAGGAGGGATGACACTGCGGCTAGGAAACATTGTGGGTGAATCGTGGGCACGGACGTTGCGTCCTCTTGTGGAGAACACTAGCGTCTGCGCTGGAGGGATGACACTGCGGCTAGGAAACATTGTGGGTGAATCGTGGGCACGGACGCTGCGTCCTCTTGTGGAGAACACTAGCGTCTGTGCAGGAGGGATGACACTGCGGCTAGGAAACATTGTAGGTGAATCGTGGGGACGGACGTTGCGTCCTCTTGTGGAGAACACTAGCGTCTGCGCAGGAGGGATGACACTGCGGCTAGGAAACATTGTGGGTGAATTGTGGGCACGGACGTTGCGTCCTCTTGTGGAGAACACTAGCGTCTGCGCAGGAGGGATGACACTGCGGCTAGGAAACATTGTGGGTGAATCGTGGGCACGGGCGTTGCGTCCTCTTGTGGAGAACACTAGCGTCTGTGCAGGAGGGATGACACTGCGGCTAGGAAACATTGTGGGTGAATCGTGGGCACGGACGCTGCGTCCTCTTGTGGAGAACACTAGCGTCTGCGCAGGAGGGATGACACTGCGGCTAGGAAACATTGTGGGTGAATTGTGGGCACGGACGTTGCGTCCTCTTGTGGAGAACACTAGCGTCTGCGCAGGAGGGATGACACTGCGGCTAGGAAACATTGTGGGTGAATCGTGGGCACGGACGCTGCATCCTCTTGTGGAGAACACTAGCGTCTGCGCAGGAGGGATGACACTGCGGCTAGGAAACATCGTGGGGGAATCGTGGGGACGGACGTTGCGTCCTCTTGTGGAGAACACTAGCGTCTGCGCAGGAGGGATGACACTGCGGCTAGGAAACATTGTGGGGGAATCGTGGGGACGGACGTTGCGTCCTCTTGTGGAGAACACTAGCGTCTGCGCAGGAGGGATGACACTGCGGCTAGGAAACATTGTGGGTGAATCGTGGGGACGGACGTTGCGTCCTCTTGTGGAGAACACTAGCGTCTGTGCAGGAGGGATGACACTGCGGCTAGGAAACATTGTGGGTGAATCGTGGGCACGGACGTTGCGTCCTCTTGTGGAGAACACTAGCGTCTGCGCAGGAGGGATGACACTGCGGCTAGGAAACATCGTGGGGGAATCGTGGGGACGGACGCTGCGTCCTCTCGTGGAGAACACTAGCGTCTGTGCAGGAGGGATGACACTGCGGCTAGGAAACATTGTAGGTGAATCGTGGGCACGGACGCTGCGTCCTCTCGTGGAGAACACTAGCGTCTGCGCAGGAGGGATGACACTGCGGCTAGAAAACATTGTGGGTGAATCGTGGGCACGGACGTTGCGTCCTCTTGTGGAGAACACTAGCGTCTGCACAGGAGGGATGACACTGCGGCTAGGAAACATTGTGGGTGAATCGTGGGCACGGACGCTGCGTCCTCTTGTGGAGAACACTAGCGTCTGCGCAGGAGGGATGACACTGCGGCTAGGACACATTGTAGGTGAATCGTGGGCATGGACGTTGCGTCCTCTCGTGGAGAACACTAGCGTCTGCACAGGAGGGATGACACTGCGGCTAGGACACATTGTGGGTGAATCGTGGGTACGGACGCTGCGTCCGCTTGTGGAGAACACTAGCGTCTGCACAGGAGGGATGACACTGCGGCTAGGAAACATTGTGGGTGAATCGTGGGCACGGACGTTGCGTCCTCTTGTGGAGAACACTAGCGTCTGCACAGGAGGGATGACACTGCGGCTAGGAAACATCGTGAGTGAATCTTGGGGACGGACACTGCGTCCTCTTGTGGAGAACACTAGCGTCTGTGCAGGAGGGATGACACTGCGGCTAGGAAACATTGTGGGTGAATCGTGGGCACGGACGCTGCGTCCTCTTGTGGAGAACACTAGCGTCTGTGCAGGAGGGATGACACTGCGGCCAGGAAACATTGTGGGTGAATCGTGGGCACGGACGCTGTGTCCTCTTGTGGAGAACACTAGCGTCTGCGCAGGAGGGATGACACTGCGGCTAGGAAACATCGTGGGGGAATCGTGGGGACGGACGTTGCGTCCTCTTGTGGAGAACACTAGCGTCTGCGCAGGAGGGATGACACTGCGGCTAGGAAACATTGTGGGTGAATCGTGGGCACGGACGTTGCGTCCTCTTGTGGAGAACACTAGCGTCTGCGCAGGAGGGATGACACTGCGGCTAGGAAACATCGTGGGGGAATCGTGGGCACGGACGTTGCGTCCTCTCGTGGAGAACACTAGCGTCTGTGCAGGAGGGATGACACTGCGGCTAGGAAACATTGTAGGTGAATCGTGGGCACGGACGTTGCGTCCTCTCGTGGAGAACACTAGCGTCTGCACAGGAGGGATGACACTGCGGCTAGGACACATTGTGGGTGAATCGTGGGTACGGACGCTGCGTCCGCTTGTGGAGAACACTAGCGTCTGCACAGGAGGGATGACACTGCGGCTAGGAAACATTGTGGGTGAATCGTGGGCACGGACGTTGCGTCCTCTTGTGGAGAACACTAGCGTCTGCACAGGAGGGATGACACTGCGGCTAGGAAACATCGTGAGTGAATCTTGGGGACGGACACTGCGTCCTCTTGTGGAGAACACTAGCGTCTGTGCAGGAGGGATGACACTGCGGCTAGGAAACATTGTGGGTGAATCGTGGGCACGGACGCTGCGTCCTCTTGTGGAGAACACTAGCGTCTGTGCAGGAGGGATGACACTGCGGCTAGGACACATTGTGGGTGAATCGTGGGCACGGACGCTGCGTCCTCTTGTGGAGAACACTAGCGTCTGTGCAGGAGGGATGACACTGCGGCTAGGAAACATTGTGGGTGAATCGTGGGCACGGACGTTGCGTCCTCTTGTGGAGAACACTAGCGTCTGCGCAGGAGGGATGACACTGCAGCTAGGAAACATCGTGGGGGAATCGTGGGGACGGACGTTGCGTCCTCTTGTGGAGAACACTAGCGTCTGCGCAGGAGGGATGACACTGCGGCTAGGAAACATTGTGGGTGAATTGTGGGCACGGACGTTGCGTCCTCTTGTGGAGAACACTAGCGTCTGTGCAGGAGGGATGACACTGCGGCTAGGAAACATTGTGGGTGAATTGTGGGCACGGATGTTGCGTCCTCTTGTGGAGAACACTAGCGTCTGCGCAGGAGGGATGACACTGCGGCTAGGACACATTGTGGGTGAATCGTGGGCACTCACCATAAAGGATCCACAGCTCTTAATTAAGTGTAACACTATTACAAGCAATGATTATTACACTCCTGGGGATTGGTTGTAGATGAGGAACCTTCACGCTTGCCTTCATCTGGATCAACATATGGGAGAAATAAGGATTTGATCCTCTACAGATTTTGCAGGTTTTCCCCTACACAGAATGGAGCGATCTGTAATTTGTATCGTAGGTAACTTCACCTGTGACAGAATAAAAAAAACTCCAGAAATCCATCCTCCCTTTAATACTGTGTAGGCATCTGGCCCCCTTTCCAGAAAAGCCCACCCAAAGTATGATGCTTCCACCCTTCCACCTCCATGCTTCATGGTTGGGTCGGGGTTCTTGGGCTTGTACTCATCCTTCTTCGCCTTCCTATTTTGGTCTCATCTGACCACTTGACCTTCTCCCATGCCTCCTCTGGATCATCCAGATGGTCATTGGTGAACTTGGGCCTGGACATGTGCTGGTTTGAGAAGGGGGACCTTGTGTGTCCGGCAGGATTGTAATCCATGACGGCGTAGTGTGTTACTAACGGTAATCTTTGAGACTGTGGTCCCAGCACTCTTCAGTTACTAATGGTAATTTTTGAGAATCTGGCCTCTGCTCTCTTCAGGTCATTGACCAGGTCCTCCTGTGTAGCCCTGGCTTATTCCCTCCATTTTCTATAAAGACACATCTGCAGGTTTTTCCCTCCGCTCTCTATACAGACACATCTGCAGGTTTTTCCCTCGCTGTCTATAAAGACATCTTCAGGTTTTTCCCCTCCGCTGTCTATACAGACACATCTGCAGGTTTTTCCCTCTGCTCCCCAGAATAATGAGAGAGAGAGAATGTTTTCCGGCATTTTTCTTACTTTCTGCACAGTAACGTTTCCTCCATGTCATTAGTATTTGGTGGCATTGCCCTTAAACGGTGTGACTTGTTAAAACGTTTTGGATCCTTCCAGAAGCTTCTCACAATAGTTGGTGGAATTTGGGCCAATTCATCCTGACAGATCTGGTGTAGCTGAGCCTTGTTTGGAGGTCGCCAGTCGCTTTGGCCTTTTCAGCTTTGCCCATACATTTTTCCATAGGATTGAGACCCATTTCCATCCATGCTGTAAGTTCCTGGCTGATGTCTTGAGATGTTCTTCAGTATGGTCACATAATCTTCTCTCCTCATGACGACATCTATTGTGTGAAGTCCCAGTCCCTCCTGCAGCAAAACACACCCACACCATGATGCTGCCGCCCCCATGTGTCACAGTTGGGATGGTTTTTAGGCTTCAAACCTTCTCCCTTGTTCCTCCAAATGTAACAATGGTTATTATGGCCAAACAGTTCAATTTTAGTTTCATCAGATCACAGGACGTCTCCACATATTAAGGTCTTTGTTCAGGTTGTGTTTACAAACATTAACCTGGCTTTTTCTGTTTCTTTTGGAGTAATGGCTTCTTCCTGGCAGAGTGGTCTTTCAGCCCATGTGTATACAGTACTCGTATCACTGTGGATAATGACACAATGTTACCAGCTTCCGCCAGCATCTTCACAAGGTCTTTTGCTTTTGTTCTTGGGTTGATCTGCACATGTCTGACCAAAGCACGTTCCTCTCTGGTACACAGAACCTGTCTCCTTCCTGAGCGGTATGATGGCTGGACATTCCCAGCTTGTCTGTACTTGTGAATAATTGTTTGTACAGATGAATGAGGCATCTTCAGGTATCTGGAAATTGCACCCAAGGATGAAACAGACTTGTGCAGGTCCACAATTTTCCTCCTGAGATCTTGGCTGATTTCTTCTGACTTCCCCATGATGCTACACAGAGAAGCCGTGTGTTTCAGTTTGCATTACAATACATCCACAGGTGTGTCTGTAATTAACTCAGATGTTACCAATAAACCTATCAGAAGCTTCCAAAGACATAACATCATCATATGGGCGGTCCCATATTGTGTAAAGGCATAGTACTCTTAGTGTATGGAAACTTCTCACTGTGCAGAAAGTAATAAAAATGCCTGAAATCATTCTCTCTCGCTCTCGCTCTTGCTCTCTCTCGCGCTCGCCCTCTCGCTCGCTCTCTCTCACTCTCGCTCGCTCGCTCTCTCTCGCTCGCTCTCTCTCTCATTATTCTGGAATTTGGCAAGTAGAAATAAATTTGGTTCCTAATTGAACGAAAATGGGAAAGGTTTATTCTGATTTCATGAGATAGTGAGAAAAAAATGCAGATGTGTCTTTTATAGAGAGAGGAGGGAAAAACCTGCAAATGTATCTTTTATAGAGAACGGAGGGAAAAACCTGCAGATGTGTCTATAGAGTGGATGGAAAAGTCTGGTTTCAACTTTATCTTGTGTTTCTACCATTTTCTAATAATTACGCCAACAGTTGTTGCCTTCTCACCAAGCTGCTTGCCTATTGTGCTGTAGCTCATCCCAGCCTTGTCCAGGTCTACACTTCTTCCTGGTGTCGATAGACAGCTCTTTGGTCTTGGCCATGGTGGAGAGGTTGGAGTGTGATTGAGTGTGTCCACAGGCGTCTCTTATACAAGTAACGGGGTCAAACAGGTGCAATTAATCCAGGTAAGGAGTGCAGAGTAGGAGCTTCTTAAAATAACAATAACAGGTCTGTGAGACCGAATTTATGCTGTTTGGTCGGAGAACTTATTTCATGCAATAAAATGCAGATTAAGTATAAATCCTACAATGGGATTTTTTGGATTTTTTTATTCTGTCACAGTTGAAGTTACCTACAATAAAAATTACAGCCCTCTCCATTCTGTGTAGGTGGAAAACTTGCAAAATAGGCAGAAGCTCAGATAGTTATTTTCCCCACTATAGCAGTACAATAGGTGAAATTCGACAGAGAGACCTCTTTATTCACCCTTACAAAGTAAAGTATGTCACTAAGTTAATCAGTTGGAAAGTGGCTGCGTTCTAGGCTCTACCATCTCTTCTATAGAAGCCGGACATTGTGGTTTGATGACGGCTGTATATTCGGTGTAAGTCACCAAAGTCAAGATTGTAGGAAGAGTATATAACGCCTGAGAATCTGGAGCATCTTCACGATGTACAATAACGCAAATCAAAAAAGGTCCGTGGAGCCTCTGTTAGGAGTCTCGATACAGAAAATAGCCAGATATCCCTCCGGGAAGGAACTAGCCAAGGAGTGGCCCTTTTTAAGGAGACCACCATAACCACCATATTAAGTGGCCCATTTAGTCAATATCCAACTCTTTGACAAGTTTAAAGATATGACAAGGGAAATACCAAGGCCAGGTATCCATCCACAGTCAGCTGTTTCGGGGTTTTGCCCCTCATCAGTGTGGAGTAGGGTTCTGGCTAGGTGGGAGCAATGCCTAGTAGACCAGCAAGACAAAACAATCACTGATCTCGGGGAGACCAGCCAGAGAAAACACTGCCGGCAGCCAATGAGGGAGCTCAACACAGTGAAATCCTAGGTGCATTACCCCCTGGGAAGTATGTGTGGCGCCCCTGAGGCTTCCGTCGCCACAGGTCATTGCACCCCATCCAGCGGTGTGATGCCCCATTCTGAGAGAGGAAGAGAGTGAACTCCGGTCCCCTGGTAAATCCACACTACACCCATTGCTAGGAACACACTGGGACCAGGGAAAGTGGCAGACAACCCTCCCATGCTGCATGCTGGGAGGGGTCATAAGACCCATCCCTGCTCCTATAGGGTAGACCAGGGCAACTGGGGAGGTGGGAGGAGCCATCTGAGAGCAGACACAGAGAGGAAGGTCAAGTTTAGTTAGTCTACCTCAGGGAGTGAGAGAGTGAGGAGCCAGCATGTAGTTGGAGAAGAAGAACGAGAGAAAGGAGGGAGGAGGAGGCCTGCTGGAGGCAGGCAAGGAGGAGAAAAGAAAGAAAGAAAGGAAGCTCCAAGTCAGACAGGAGCAGAGAAACAGAAGGAGACGCTTCCTGGTGAAGATCCTGGGACCCAGAGGTCCAGGTGACACCACGTAGAAGATAGGAGTCGCAGGGCCACGGGTAGTCTGTATAGCTGTCGGGGCAGTTTAGAGCTACGGTGGCCTGTTCCACAAGAACATCGGTGGAGGGATCAAGCTGCGACAGGGGACGGTCCCTAGAGACTGGAGGAGTGCAAAGATCATCTCCAAACAGTAAAAACCGAGGCCCAGGGAATGTTGTAGACTCCCCGGGCCAGAACCCATAGCAGAACTTCCAGAAAAGGGGTAATCAGCCGACAGGTGACCCCCCAGCCTGGAGGCTTTAGTGGAGGCCAAGCCAGGTTCATCCTATCAAAGGCAAGGCTAAGGAAGACAGCAGAAGAAAGAGACACTAAGAGAAGGGTACCGGCTTTCACTCTTAGAATCACCCAGAAACGGCGGAGGTCCCTGACAGTGGTCCCAGCAGTCCAAGGGTCCCTACAGCGCTGTGACAAGAAGTGTGAGTAAAGAACTTGAACTGCACCCTTGAAGTGGTCTCTGTTATTTCAGCTGCATAGACATTCACAAGCACCAACTGTGCCCCGGGCATTGCTCCACCTGTGGGGAGCAGTACCACCATTGCTGCCATAACATCATCCCGGAGGCCTCACACAGCAGCGGCGGCTTAATAGCCGCATGCCACAGGTGGCGTCACGAACACAACTTTATTCACCAAGCCACATATTCTACTGACACCCACCAGGGCCACGGAGCCGGGCCCAGCCACCACTGACTACCACCGGACTAGTCCGGCCCGGCACCGGGTGTCCCACAGCCCTGGGGTGGGCGAGTCATATGCAAATCAAAAAAGGTCCGTGGAGCCTCTTTTGTTTTGTCTTGCTGGTTGGATATTGACTAAATGGGCCTCTTAATATGGAGGTTATGGTGGTCTCCTGTAAAAAGAGCCACTCCTTGATTGGGTAACTCCCGGAGGGATATCTGGCTATTTTCTGTGTCGAGACTCCTAACAGAGGCTCCACGGACCTTTTTTGATTTGCATACTTCCAGGGGGCAATGCACCTAGGATTTCACTGTGTTGAGCGCTTTTGCTGGCTGCCGGCAGTGTTTTCTCTGGCTGGTCTCCCTGAGATCAGTGATTGTGAAAGGCATCAATAACTATTGTACATCGTGACAAAATAATGTTGGAAAGGTTTGTTGAAATATTAAAAGGTCTAGTTTACAGATCAAGGAACATTGGGTGGAAGGAGGCAGATTATAATCCTCTAGAAAGGTATCTGTGATGTCTCTGTCCATACACAGGATTACACAATAGTGAAGAAGACCTTAGGTGACTGTGCGACTCCCGACAGCCATGAGTCAGAAGGGCGGAGCAGAAGGCAGGCCCCAATCACAGCCCCTCCCCCTCACTCACTGATGCATGAGAGGAACAATAAGAAGATTCTAGAACTCACCAACAAGATGATCGAGCTGCTGACCGGAGAGGTAGGACTGCAGGGACATTATAAATGACCGGTACTGGAGGATTCTGGGTAATAATGCTATCATTGTGTGTTGTCAGGTTCCTATAAGGTGTCGTTACACAGCCGTCTATTTCTCCATGGAGGAGTGGGAGTATCTGGAAGGACACAAGGATCTGTACGAGGAGGTCATGATGGAGAACGACCGGCCCCCGACATCACAGGGTAAGAGGAGACGTAATAGAATGATTGCAATGTAAGACAAACATCCAATACTGATATAAAAGTCTGTGAGGACATCTCATGTCCGTCTCAAAAAAGAAATCCATGATGTGTAATATAATTGTTTGTAGCGAAATCCACATCACAGAAATGTTTCACCAGACATCGAGTGGTTGATGCTTCAGTCATTGTGTCACGGGGGTGACAGAAATGGGGGGTGACTGGAATGGAGCCCCTGAGCTGGCCCTCAGACTAGCATACCCTATTATATCTCTTAACACAGACCTACGCTTGAAGGTAGCAAGGCCTGGGCCCCCAGCATCTCCCTATCTCCAGTCCTTGACCCTGATGATAAGACCCCCCACCACCACAACCCACCACCCAAGTTGACAGTGCCAGGACAGAAGTCAAAAACCCCACTGATAAATACTGACAGACGGGTAAAAACAAAACTCATGCACACCACTAACCAACACCACGGGACAACGAAAGGTGTACAGGGAGGGGTAACACGGAAAGGAGAAAGTAACAAAACAAGCTAAATTCACACACAGCAACACAACGGTCAGCAGCAGCAGCAGTAAGCACCTCCTCACAGCTCCAGGCCTAGCTCCAAAGTGAACTGAATAACCGGCACCCCCTGCAGGAAGCAGAGGTTATTTACCCATGCTGGAAGTGGTCATCAGAGCAATCACCTGGGCAGAGTTAATAAGCTGCTGCTAGCAAGGAAAACTTACATTAACCCTGTGACTGCCAAAAGAAAATATACATTTAAAAGGGAACCTGTCAGGTCTATTATGCACCCAGAACACGAGCAGTTCTGTACATATTGCTAATCCCTGCCTAACCGTCCCTGTATACACTAGCATAGATAAAGAGATCTATAGAAAAAGTATTTCTAAAGATCTTTTACCATATCCTAATGAGCGCGGGGACTAGTTCCCTGGGCTTTAGTTCCCTGGCCAGTCACCTCCATTAGCATGTTAGCACGCCCACAGGGGTGTACTAACATGCTAGTGAGGGCGACTGGCTGTGGAACTAACGCCCATGGGACTACTCCCCTCACTCATTAGCATATGGTAAAAGAACCTTCGAAATACTTTTTCTATAGATCCCTTTATCTATGTTAGTGTATACAGCAGGAGTGGGGAACCTTTTTTGTGCCGAGGGCCATTTGGATATTTGTAACATTATTCGGGGGCCGTATAAAATTAACTGATTTTTTTTTTATTTATTTTATTTTTTTTTATAACTGAAGTTTATTAACTTTTCATAACAAGCAGAGAATAACAGTCATGTCCTATAAACCTATGGGCTACAGTAGCTCATACACAACTATAATTCCCAACACCAGACAATAGTGGAATAAAGAATAATGGATAACGCAATACAAAAGAAGACATTGACACGCTAGGGTGGGGGATAAAATTATCACTTAGACATTAGCCCACTATATTTAGTCACACATTGAAATAACTCCCACTTAATGTGATGGCTGGAACGTCTTGTCTTTGGTGAGCCGTGCAATGTTAGGCGGTATTGATGATGTTACTACTGGCAAGTTTGTATCGGTCAGTCGAGCGGCGTCGACTCTTGGCGATGGAAAGCTTTGACAAGAACTGCTCGCAGCAATGAGTTGTTCCGAACACAGATGTAAATTTTAATGCATGTCTCCTCAAAGTGGGAAAATCATCATTGTTCACATAACGTTTCTAGAAGTCAAGCAATGGGAGGTTGTTGTACCTAGAGAAGACAAGCAATGGGAGGTTGTTGTACCTAGAGAAGTCAAGCAATGGGAGGTTGCTGTACCTAGAGAAGTCAAGCAATGGAAGGTTGTTGTACCTATAGAAGTCAAGCAATGGGAGGTTGTTGTACCTAGAGAAGTCAAGCAATGGGAGGTTGCTGTACCTAGAGAAGTCAAGCAATGGGAGGTTGTTGTACCTAGAGAAGTCAAGCAATGGGAGGTTGTTGTACCTAGAGAAGCCAAGCAATGGGAGGTTGTTGTACCTATAGAAGTCAAGCAATGGGAGGTTGTTGTACCCATAGAAGTCAAGCAATGGGAGGTTGTTGTACCCATAGAAGTCAAGCAATGGTAGGTTGCTGTACCTAGAGAAGTCAAGCAATGGGAGGTTGTTGTACCTAGAGAAGTCAAGCAATGGGAGGTTGCTGTACCTAGAGAAGTCAAGCAATGGGAGGTTGCTGTACCTAGAGAAGTCAAGCAATGGGAGGTTGTTGTACCCATAGAAGTCAATTAATGGGAGGTTGTTGTACCCATAGAAGTCAAGCAATGGTAGGTTGCTGTACCTAGAGAAGTCAAGCAATGGGAGGTTGTTGTACCTAGAGAAGTGAAGCAATGGAAGGTTGTTGTACCTCGAGAAGTCAAGCAATGGGAGGTTGTTGTACCTCGAGAAGTCAAGCAATGGGAGGTTGTTGTACCTAGAGAAGTCAAGCAATGGAAGGTTGTTGTACCCATAGAAGTCAAGCAATGGGAGGTTGCTGTACCTAGAGAAGTCAAGCAATGGGAGGTTGCTGTACCTAGAGAAGTCAAGCAATGGGAGGTTGTTGTACCCATAGAAGTCAATTAATGGGAGGTTGTTGTACCTCGAGAAGTCAAGCAATGGGAGGTTGTTGTACCTATAGAAGTCAAGCAATGGGAGGTTGTTGTACCTAGAGAAGTCAAGCAATGGGAGGTTGTTGTACCTAGAGAAGTCAAGCAATGGGAGGTTGTTGTACCTAGAGAAGTCAAGCAATGGGAGGTTGTTGTACCTAGAGAAGTCAAGCAATGGGAGGTTGTTGTACCTATAGAAGTCAAGCAATGGGAGGTTGCTGTACCTAGAGAAGTCAAGCAATGGAAGGTTGTTGTACCTAGAGAAGTCAAGCAATGGAAGGTTGTTGTACCCATAGAAGTCAAGCAATGGGAGGTTGCTGTACCTAGAGAAGTCAAGCAATGGGAGGTTGCTGTACCTAGAGAAGTCAAGCAATGGAAGGTTGTTGTACCCATAGAAGTCAAGCAATGGGAGGTTGTTGTACCTAGAGAAGTCAAGCAATGGGAGGTTGCTGTACCTAGAGAAGTCAAGCAATGGAAGGTTGTTGTACCTAGAGAAGTCAAGCAATGGAAGGTTGTTGTACCCATAGAAGTCAAGGAATGGGAGGTTGCTGTACCTAGAGAAGTCAAGCAATGGGAGTTTTCTGTACCCATAGAAGTCAAGCAATGGGAGGTTGTTGTACCTAGAGAAGTCAAGCAATGGGAGGTTGTTGTACCTAGAGAAGTCAAGCAATGGGAGGTTGTTGTACCTAGAGAAGTCAAGCAATGGGAGGTTGTTGTACCTAGAGAAGTCAAGCAATGGGAGGTTGTTGTACCTAGAGAAGTCAAGCAATGGGAGGTTGTTGTACCTAGAGTAGTCAAGCAATGGGAGGTTGTTGTACCTAGAGAAGTCAAGCAATGGGAGGTTGTTGTACCCATAGAAGTCAAGCAATGGGAGGTTGCTGTACCTAGAGAAGTCAAGCAATGGGAGGTTGTTGTACCCATAGAAGTCAAGCAATGGGAGGTTGTTGTACCTAGAGAAGTCAAGCAATGGGAGGTTGTTGTACCTAGAGAAGTCAAGCAATGGGAGGTTGTTGTACCTAGAGAAGTCAAGCAATGGGAGGTTGTTGTACCTAGAGTAGTCAAGCAATGGGAGGTTGTTGTACCTAGAGAAGTCAAGCAATGGGAGGTTGTTGTACCCATAGAAGTCAAGCAATGGGAGGTTGTTGTACCCATAGAAGTCAAGCAATGGGAGGTTGCTGTACCTCGCTTTCAGCTCATCGTCGTTCTGCAGTTGGATGATTTCGTGATGTAGGTATCTGGCACATCAGCTGGCTCCACAGTGAATGGTGTAGCAAAGATGTTTAATTCCATTTGTTTGCTTTTGACATCCTTGAATCTTTCATCAAATTCTTCAATTAGTTTTGCACATTCACCAGCATATTCAAGTCTTGTAGAAGGCTTTTGTCTTTCCAGAGTGGGGAAATGCACTGTATTATTCCTTTCAAGTTGCTCTTTCCATGCATTAGTTTAGCTTCCAATGATTTAATATTTGAAAGCCGAGAGCTGAGAAGCTGGTTGGGGCCTGCAGCTTAACGTTCAGCTCTGAGAGGTGCTTGGTAATGTCCACCATGAACGCTAGATCACACTGCCACTTGCTATCCCTGAGTTCACTGACAGGTTTCCCCTTCATCTCCATGAACTCCTTGACTTCTTCCAGCAGTTGGTAAAATCTCAAGATGATGTTCCCGCGACTCCGCCACCGAACTTCACAGTGATAGACAAGATCACCATACTCAGATTCAAGATCATTCAGTAATTTCTTAAACTGGCGACTATTCAGCGCTCTGCTGTTGATCAACTTTATGCATGACATTCCTGTTGACATCACATTGTTGAGCCGCAATGACTGTGCACACTTTCTTGGTGTATGATGCAGTGGCATATAATTAAATCACTAAGATCAAGACTAACGATTCATTTATTTCTTGACAAAAGCAATTAATCCTTTTTGTGAGCCAACCATGGCTGGAGCTTCATCTGTTGTAAGGCCAGTTAACTCTCCAAATGAGAGGTAAAGTTTTTTTCATTGATAAAACAAGTCTCTCAAATAAATCTTCCCCTCTTGTCCTGCCATAATTATTATTATTATTATTATTATTTATTATTGCGCCATCAATTCCATGGCGCTTTACATGTGAAAGGGGTATACATAATAGGCACAAGTACAATAATCATAAACCATACAAGGCACAGACTGGTACAGGACGATAGAGGTCCCTGCCCGTGAGGGCTCATAGTCTACAAGGGATGGGTGAGGATACAGTAGGTGAGGGTAGAGCTGATTGTGCGGCGCTATATCAGACTGAGGGTTATTGTAGGTTGTAGCCTTGTCGGAAAAGGTGGGTCTTCAGGTTCCTTTTGAAGCTTGTCAGGGTAGGCGAGAGTCTGATGTGTTGTGGCAGAGCATTCCTGAGTATGGGGAAGGCACGGGAGAAGTCTTGGATGTGATGGTGGGAAGAGGAGATGAGAGGGGAGTAGAGAAGGAGATCTTGTGAGGATCTGAGGTTGCGTGCAGGTAAGTACCGGGAGACTAGGTCACAGATGTATGGAGGAGACAGGTTGTGGATGGCTTTGTATGTCATGGTTAGTGTTTTGAACTGGAGTCGGGCAATGGGAAGCCAGGGAAGGGATTGGCAGAGGAGAGGTTGGGGAGTAGCGGGGGGACAGGTGGATTAGCCGGGCAGCATAGTTTAGAATAGATTGTAGGGTTGCAAGACTGTTAGAAGGGAGGCCACAGAGCAGGAGGTTGCAATAATCCAGGAGGGAGATAATAAGGGCATGCACTTGGAATTTTGCAGCTTCTTGGGAAAGGAATGTACAAATTTGGGAAATATTTTTGAGTTGGAGGCGGCAGGAGGTGAAGAGGGCTTGGATGTGTGGCTTGAAAGAGAAACCAGAGTCTAGAGTTACTCCCAGGCAGCGAGCGCGTGGCACTGGGGAAAGTGAGCAGCCATTGACATTGATGGATAGGTCTGGTGGAGGAGATAAGTGAGGAGGAGGAGGAGGAAAGACAATGAATTCTGTTTTGTCCATGTTCAGTTTTAGGAATCGAGCAAAGAAAAAGGATGAAATAGCAGACAGACATTGTGGGATTCTGGTTAGTAGGGAGATGTCCGGTCTAGAGAGGTAGATCTGCGTATCATCAGCGTAGAGATGATACTGAAAGCCGTGGTACTCTATGAGCTGTCCCAGGCCGAAGGTGTAAATGGAGAACACCAGGGGTCCAAGAACTGAACTTTGGGGAACTCCGACAGATAGGGGGCGAGATGAGGAGGTGGTGTGAGAGTGGGAGACGCTGAAAGTTCAGTTGATTAAGTAAAGCTCCTTGTACCACCCTCTGTGCTTCCAGTGACAGCAGTTCTTCTCGTGTGCCAAACTCTGCAGTGATCCCACGAATGAAAATGGCCAGTTGGGCAGTATTTGTTATATCCGTTGTCTCATCACAAGCCTTGTGCTAAGTCAGTAATCCGATCTGAAACGGTTCTTCGAGACAAATTAACATTCTAAAATAATGTCACTTTTTCTGGTGCTAATGTGACGCCCTGGCCGGGCCAGGTAGTCACAAATAGGGCACCACACTACACCGGTCCCCTAACAAGGTGACAGCAGCCAAACAATTAAACCCTAGTCACCCCCCTCAGTGCTTGATGGATACACCAGGTGGCGGAGCCAGGCGGTTGGACACACCCACCGAGATGTTCGGATGGCCTGGGGCGGGAAAAGTAGTCAGATGAGTTTAGGAGGTGAAGTAAAGTGGAAGCAGGCCTGTGTGTCAGGTCTGCAACTAACTGACAGGTGCCAGGGTTGGAGACCGGGCACCTTTGGCTAGGAGGCATACGGAGGCCTCAGTCTGCAGGAGCCGGGAAGACGGCTCGGTGGAACCGTGGTGGACCGGGACAGGGTAATGGCCCACCGGTACCAACCCGGGGAACCGAGTCGGAAACCGGAGCACAAAGGGGGGTACTCAGACCCTGAAGCTAGGTCCAGAAGCTACTGGAAGCTAGCTAATTAACTGATTGCGGCCAGGACTATAGGTCCTGTCCCACCCAAAGTCCCGACTGAAGACGACAGCCCAACGAGGGGGATAGAAAGCCACCGCCACGACAGAGAGATCCCACGAGCCAGCGTCTGCGGGCAAAGGGCTCCTTAGGCGACCACAAGCCGGGGAGCGGACTCCTGGCGCTGCAAGCGCAGGTAGTCCACCATCACACAAACGGTGCAGGAGAAAGGCAGAGGCCACCAACCGGGTGGGGGACCAGACTGCAGCCGGCTGCGGGCACCGACCACCATCACCTTGGTTTACCAGAGACTTGTGTGTGTTACATATTGTGAGTACATCAATTCCCTCTGGCCGCCCATCTCCCTGCACCGCCCAACGGGTCCTGGGGCCATCATCCCTGCCCACGGAGGGGTTAACAACTTACTGCGCAACATCTCCCCCGGGTGCCCCGTAACTGCAGCGGTGGTGTCCACCTTCACCACAACCCGTGGGTGGTGCCACGAACTCAAACACGGCTCCGGCCGTACACCTACGTCCCCCCCTAACCGCCAACACCTTTTAAATTGGAGTGACCATGGACCCCCGGGTCCGGAGACCCTCGAGCCACCCACTGAAGGTCCGGACCCGAGCGGCTCGGCTGCCGCCGGGCACGGGGCGGCACACTAACAGCTCTGCAGCGGGCACCATGCACTCTTTCACAAACTCTCCCTCGACATCAGGTGTCCGCTTCTGTGCAATTCGCTCGCTCACTACATCGCTTGTCTGAATAACGTTGCTTCTGTCACACCGAGGCCTATGAAAAGCCGACTGCTGCAATTCCAAACTCCACCCAAGAGCAGTGATCTTATCCCAGACGCATCTGGCCCTCCAATTCAATGAGGTTTGCATGTTTGGAGCTGTAATGGCCTCCAGATTGGCTTTTTTCATGGTAGCATAAAGCCCACATTCAAGTTCATTCACAACAATAAATAAACACACATGACTACAGAATAAATTGGCAAATGGCCGTGTTGTTTTATTAATGGTTACGTTAAAATACATAACTTTATAATAAATAAGATAATCCCTTCAAATAAATAATTATACCAAAATACCAAGAATTACTCCAAAATCCACATATACATAACATACCAAAAATCCACCCAATAAGAATTGGGTGATTTTTTCCCATCTAATAAAACAAACACGACAAAAACACGACTAACAAAAAAGAGGGAGGGCGGGTGGGTGATTCTTCTTGCTTCACAGATGATTCTGACACAGCTGACCAGAACAGCTGTTATTTATACAAAATTACTCCCGCTAAAAACCATCACTAACCAATCAGAATTTAAAATTTTAGGCGCGCAACAGGCTGAACAAAACCAGTTCCAGCCTGTCCGCGTTACCAGCTGTAAAGCCAACATTAACCCTTTAGGGTCAACCAAAATTAACAACCAAAACACCTACTACGATTCTAACAGAACTGAACAACCTAAAGCCTTAAAAACTACCCTAAGGCTATGTGTCCACAGTAAAAGGTCCCTGCGGATTTTTTTGCCTGAAAATCCGCAACTTTCGCGGCAAATCCGCACCCGCGGATTTACCGCGGATTTACCGCGGATTTTGATGCGGATTTTATTTTTTTTTTTTTCCCCATTCAAAACAGAAAATCCGCACCAAATCCGCACCAAACAATTGACATGCTGCAGTTTGTTCCGCATCAAAATCCGCGGCAAAATCCGCAGCGGAAAAATCCGCAGCATGGGCACAGCATTTCCAAAATGCCATTGAAATGGCTGGGGAGTAGCTGTGCTGCAGATTTTCGGCAAATCCGCGCTAAATCCGCGTCAAAATCCGCGTCAAATCCGCGATAAATCCTGTAGCGTGGGCACATAGCCTAAGAGGGGGGCTCATGCCACCATGTAATCTCCAGGTTTATATACCCTGGCGATTTTTCATTACTGCTAATGTTTCACCACACACCAGGCGCACAGGTTTGCCTTTGACTTCAACAAAAAAAGAATCATTTGTCCATTTATCTTGAAAAGCTCAACACTGCATCAACTTCTATTTTATTTTTAGTGGCCATTTCTATGATGTCACCCTAACAAACGTGAACAATCAAAAGTATAACATCAGCACATAGGATGGTACAAGGAGCCTGAGGTATATAGCACAGAGGATGGTATATAGCACATAGGATGGTACAAGGAGCCTGAGGTATATAGCACAGAGGATGGTACAAGGAGCCTGAGGTATATAGCACATAGGATGGTACAAGGAGCCTGAGGTATATAGCACAGAGGATGGTACAAGGAGCCTGAGGTATATAGCACAGAGGATGGTACAAGGAGCCTGAGGTATATAGCACATAGGATGGTACAAGGAGCCTGAGGTATATAGCACAGAGGATGGTATATAGCACATAGGATGGTACAAGGAGCCTGAGGTATATAGCACAGAGGGTGATACAAGGAGCCTGAGGTATATAGCACAGAGGGTGATACAAGGAGCCTGAGGTATATAGCACATAGGATGGTACAAGGAGCCTGAGGTATATAGCACATAGGATGGTACAAGGAGCCTGAGGTATATAGCACATAGGATGATACAAGGAGCCTGAGGTATATAGCACAGAGGATGGTACAAGGAGCCTGAGATATATAGCACATAGGATGGTACAAGGAGCCTGAGGTATATAGCACAGAGGATGGTACAAGGAGCCTGAGATATATAGCACATAGGATGGTACAAGGAGCCTGAGGTATATAGCACATAGGATGGTACAAGGAGCCTGAGGTATATAGCACATAGGATGATACAAGGAGCCTGAGGTATATAGCACAGAGGGTGATACAAGTAGCCTGAGGTATATAGCACAGAGGATGGTACACAGAGCCTGAGGTATATAGCACAGAGGGTGATACACGGAGCCTGAGGTATATAGCACAGAGGATGGTACAAGGAGCCTGAGGTATATAGCACATAGAATGGTACAAGGAGCCTGAGGTATATAGCACAGAGGATGGTACAAGGAGCCTGAGATATATAGCACAGAGGATGGTACAAGGAGCCTGAGGTATATAGCACAGAGGATGGTATATAGCACATAGGATGGTACAAGGAGCCTGAGGTATATAGCACAGAGGATGGTACAAGGAGCCTGAGGTATATAGCACATAGGATGGTACAAGGAGCCTGAGGTATATAGCACAGAGGATGGTACACAGAGCCTGAGGTATATAGCACATAGGATGATACAAGGAGCCTGAGGTATATAGCACAGAGGATGGTATATAGCACATAGGATGGTACAAGGAGCCTGAGGTATATAGCACAGAGGATGGTACAAGGAGCCTGAGGTATATAGCACATAGGATGGTACAAGGAGCCTGAGGTATATAGCACAGAGGATGGTATATAGCACATAGGATGGTACAAGGAGCCTGAGGTATATAGCACAGAGGGTGATACAAGGAGCCTGAGGTATATAGCACATAGGATGGTACAAGGAGCCTGAGGTATATAGCACAGAGGATGGTACAAGAGCCTGAGGTATATAGCACATAGGATGGTACAAGGAGCCTGAGGTATATAGCACATAGGATGGTACAAGGAGCCTGAGGTATATAGCACATAGGATGGTACAAGGAGCCTGAGGTATATAGCACATAGGATGGTACAAGGAGCCTGAGGTATATAGCACAGAGGATGGTACAAGGAGCCTGAGGTATATAGCACAGAGGATGGTACAAGGAGCCTGAGGTATATAGCACATAGGATGGTACAAGGAGCCTGAGGTATATAGCACATAGGATGGTACAAGGAGCCTGAGGTATATAGCACATAGGATGGTACAAGGAGCCTGAGGTATATAGCACATAGGATGGTACAAGGAGCCTGAGGTATATAGCACATAGGATGGTACAAGGAGCCTGAGGTATATAGCACAGAGGATGGTACAAGGAGCCTGAGGTATATAGCACAGAGGATGGTACAAGGAGCCTGAGGTATATAGCACATAGGATGGTACAAGGAGCCTGAGGTATATAGCACAGAGGATGGTACAAGGAGCCTGAGGTATATAGCACAGAGGATGGTACAAGGAGCCTGAGGTATATAGCACAGAGGATGGTACAAGGAGCCTGAGGTATATAGCACAGAGGATGGTATATAGCACATAGGATGGTACAAGGAGCCTGAGGTATATAGCACATAGGATGGTACAAGGAGCCTGAGGTATATAGCACATAGGATGGTACAAGGAGCCTGAGGTATATAGCACAGAGGATGGTACAAGGAGCCTGAGGTATATAACACAGAGGGTGGTACAAGGAGCCTGAGGTATATAGCACATAGGATGGTACAAGGAGCCTGAGGTATATAGCACATTGGATGATACAAGGAGCCTGAGGTATATAACACAGAGGGTGGTACAAGGAGCCTGAGGTATATAGCACATAGGATGGTACAAGGAGCCTGAGGTATATAGCACATAGGATGATACAAGGAGCCTGAGGTATATAGCACATAGGATGGTACAAGGAGCCTGAGGTATATAGCACAGAGGGTGGTACAAGGAGCCTGAGGTATATAGCACAGAGGATGGTACAAGGAGCCTGAGGTATATAGCACAGAGGATGGTACAAGGAGCCTGAGGTATATAGCACATAGGATGGTACAAGGAGCCTGAGGTATATAGCACATAGAATGGTACAAGGAGCCTGAGGTATATAGCACATAGGATGGTACAAGGAGCCTGAGGTATATAGCACATAGGATGGTACAAGGAGCCTGAGGTATATAGCACATTGGATGGTACAAGGAGCCTGAGGTATATAGCACAGAGGATGGTACAAGTAGCCTGAGGTATATAGCACAGAGGATGGTATATAGCACATAGGATGGTACAAGGAGCCTGAGGTATATAGCACATTGGATGGTACAAGGAGCCTGAGGTATATAGCACAGAGGATGGTACAAGGAGCCTGAGGTATATAGCACAGAGGATGGTACACAGAGCCTGAGGTATATAGCACATAGGATGATACAAAGAGCCTGAGGTATATAGCACAGAGGATGGTACAAGGAGCCTGAGGTATATAGCACATAGGATGATACAAGTGTCGCGGGCGGCGAGGCGCTGCGCTCGCTAACGCTCGGGTCCGGCGCTGCTGTTGCTCGGTGGCTCGAGCGGTGGGCCGGACCCGGGGACCTGAGCGGCACTCCTCGCCCGTGAGTGAAAAGGGAGGTTGGTTGTTTGGGGATTTAGTCCGTGACACCACCCATTTAGTCCGCTCCCCGGTGTATGGATGCCGGAGGAGCCCGCTTTGCCTGCAGGCGCTGGCCCTTGGGTCTCTAGCCGTTGGCAGTGGCTGTATACCCTCACCGTGCGGACGGTTGCCTTCTAACGGGCCTTTGGTTGTTAGGAAACCCCTGGGGTTCCTGTCACACTCGGATTTGACTGTTGACGGCGGCTCCAAGCCTAGTCTGGGTCCGATGGCCCTGCCTGTGTGTGCTAGCTTCACTTCGCTCCCCGGTCGGTACCGGCGGGCCACCGCCCGACCCCCGGTCCTACGGTTCCGCGTTGCTCCACCACTCCTGCAGACGGCCACCACCGTCTGCCAACCTTGCTGTCAGTGCCTGGGCCACAAACCCAGACACTCTCCACTTTACTCCTCTCACTTCAACCTCCTAAACTCAACTGCTCCTCACTCCTCCACTCCTCAACTCAACTCACTCCTTTTCCCGCCTCCAGGCCTATGAACTCCTCTGTGGGTGGGGCCAACTGCCTGGCTCCGCCCCAGTTTGTGTGGACATCAGACCCTGGAGGGAAGCAACAAGGGTTTTGTGTCTGGCTAATGTAACTGCCTAGGGGTGTGTGTGTGTGTGTGTTACCTGTGACGACCTGGCTAGACCAGGGCGCCACACAAGGAGCCTGAGATATATAGCACATAGGATGGTACAAGGAGCCTGAGGTATATAGCACATAGGATGGTACAAGGAGCCTGAGGTATATATAGCAAAGAGGGTGGTACACGGAGCCTGAGGTATTTAGCACATAGGGTGGTACACGGAGCCTGCGGTATATAGCACAGAGGGTGGTACACGGAGCCTGAGGTATATAGCACAGAGGGTGGTACACGGAGCCTGAGGTATATAGCACAGAGGATGGTAGACGGAGCCTGAGGTATTTAGCACATAGGGTGGTACACGGAGACTGAGGTATATAGCACAGAGGGTGGTACACGGAGCCTGCGGTATATAGCACAGAGGGTGGTACACGGAGCCTGAGGTATATAGCACAGAGGGTGGTACACGGAGCCTGAGGTATTTAGCACATAGGGTGGTACACGGAGCCTGCGGTATATAGCACAGAGGGTGGTACACGGAGCCTGAGGTATATAGCACAGAGGGTGGTACACGGAGCCTGAGGTATATAGCACAGAGGATGGTAGACGGAGCCTGAGGTATTTAGCACATAGGGTGGTAGACGGAGACTGAGGTATCTAGCACAGAGGGTGGTACACGGAGCCTGCGGTATATAGCACAGAGGGTGGTACACGGAGCCTGAGGTATATAGCACAGAGGGTGGTACACGGAGCCTGAGGTATATAGCACAGAGGATGGTAGACGGAGCCTGAGGTATTTAGCACAGAGGGTGGTACAAGGAGCCTGAGGTATATAGCACAGAGGATGGTACAAGGAGCCTGAGGTATATAGCACAGAGGATGGTACAAGGAGCCTGAGGTATATAGCAAAGAGGGTGGTACACGGAGCCTGAGGTATTTAGCACATAGGGTGGTAGACGGAGCCTGAGCAAAAACGAGCTGTATCCTGCAACACATCCAAAGATAAATATATATGTTCATATTTGATTTTAAAAATTACAGCTTTTATTTCCCCCATGGATATGTTGCTGCATACGTCTCCTTGCTGCCGACTTTCCTCATCTCCGCACCGCTGGGTATCTTTATCATTACACCAAACAGAGACACTGACCTTGGAGGTGGAAGCTCAGTGCCTGTGCCGGAGATTACACGCTGCAATGGCTGCCAAGAACAGAGGACCGTGGTGCATAAGCTCCTCCCCTTAATATGCTGGCACAAGCATGCGGAGGACATCCGGGGACCAAGCGCCCGTCGGGCATCGCGCGCATCGCAGAATTAAGGGGACCGCGGTATAAAAAAAAATTGGCAAATCGGGCCGGACGTTCCCCACCCCTGGTATACAGGGACGGTTAGGCAGGGATTAGCAATATGCACAGAACTTCTCGTGGTTTGGGGGACATATTGGACCTGACAGGTTCCCTTTACTGCGTAAGTCCTCAGATGATTAAAGAGACTCTGGGCCTGTCACTAACCCCACCAAGAAACGACCTTGACACATTGGAAGTTTATTCCAAAATGTAGGAAAGTAGATCTGGATATGGATCTTTATTACCAGGGATATACCAAAATAAAGCACAGCTTAAATAAATGCGATCGCAAAAGTACATTATAAGCCAATGCCCACACACACAGCATCCACGTTATCACGGACACCTGCCACGTCCTTTCATGTGATCTAGAAGTGCAGAAACCAATCAGAGGAGTTTCCCATGGATCGATTTGTGTGAATTTACACAATCTGAACCACTTCAAGCGGGGCCTGGTCATCCTTACTAGACGAAGAATTCAAAAACTATCCTCCTTGTAAGGTTTTCTTATGAAACAGTTTTATGAGTATGCCGGGAGATGTGACCGAGAAAAATCACTCAGAAAAAGGAAAACCGGTCTACAGCCAAAAGCAAACAATGGCGTCAGAACTGAACCATGAGGCCATGGAAGCAGGAGGTCCAGTCTGGACCAAGAGGCCATGGAAGCAGGAGGTCCAGTCTGACTCATGGTTCTTTCACATGGTGTTGGCGGCCATGTTTGCCGCTTACTAGAGAACACAGTTTCACGAGGATACACTATGTGAATAGGACAAGCCGGCAGAGGCAGCTGACATTTTTGTGCCGTCACTCTGCTCGTACACCTCGAAACATTGTTCAGGAGGAACAAGACAAAGAGATCAAGATTCTGACATGGCCCCAAATTCTTCCGATCTCAATACTATCGAGCATCTAAGGGATGCACCGCAAAAACAAGTCTGCTCCATGGTTGCCTTTCCTTACAAGAATCTGCGGCTAACGTCAAAATACGACAGGGCACCAGAGGTTCTATGGGGTCCGTGCATGGATGCATCAGAAGAGGGTTACTGAAAAACTATACAGTATACCGTCCCCTAATGGGTCCATGGATTCTGAGAGAGGATGGGGTCATTCTCTATGGCTAAATCCAATTAAGGTTCCTGTTCAGAGGGAGTCAGTCTCTCGTTAAATGTAAACAAATAATGTAGTTTCCATTGTTTCTGTTTTTTGGATCATTTTAACTTGACCCCAGGAGAGACTATCCAACACCTCAATAGCTTCCTTATTGGAGAGGGAATTTAGAGAACGTATTTTCCTTACTAAATACATTTAGTCTGACAGATCAGAGGACGGTCATCTTTCCACGATCCCTGTCTTGAAATGTAAAATTTCGGTTTCTGAAATTCAGGTTTTCTACAGCGGACAGCTTATCTAAATGTGTGATGTTTGCGCCTCGTCCACATGCAGCTCCAGGCCTGGGAGTCCCACGTGGTTCTGACTCTTATTAGCTTAATGTTTTATTTAAACAATGAAAAGAAGCACAATATTTTGATTAAGACCAAGATGAAAAAAATAGAAACCCAGGTATTTAATTGAGATTTTATATATATATATATATATATATATATATATATATATATATATATATATATATATATATATATACAGTTAGGTCCAGAAATATTTGGACAGTGACACAAGTTTTGTTCTTTTAGCTGTTTACAAAAACATGTTCAGAAATACAATTATATATATAATATGGGCTGAAAGTGCACACTCCCAGCTGCAATATGAGAGTTTTCACATCCAAATCGGAGAAAGGGTTTAGGAATCATAGCTCTGTAATGCATAGCCTCCTCTTTTTAAAGGGACCAAAAGTAATTGGACAAGGGACTCTAAGGGCTGCAATTAACTCTGAAGGCGTCTCCCTCGTTAACCTGTAATCAATGAAGTAGTTAAAAGGTCTGGGGTTGATTACAGGTGTGTGGTTTTGCATTTGGAAGCTGTTGCTGTGACCAGACAACATGCGGTCTAAGGAACTCTCAATTGAGGTGAAGCAGAACATCCTGAGGCTGAAAAAAAGGACAAAATCCATCAGAGAGATAGCAGACATGCTTGGAGTAGCAAAATCAACAGTCGGGTACATTCTGAGAAAAAAAGAATTGACTGGTGAGCTTGGGAACTCAAAAAGGCCTGGGTGTCCACGGATGACAACAGTGGTGGATGATCGGCGCATACTTTCTTTGGTGAAGAAGAACCTGTTCACAACATCAACTGAAGTCCAGAACACTCTCAGTGAAGTAGGTGTATCTGTCTCTAAGTCAACAGTAAAGAGAAGACTCCATGAAAGTAAATACAAAGGGTTCACATCTAGATGCAAACCATTCATCAATTCCAAAAATAGACAGGCCAGAGTTAAATTTGCTGAAAAACACCTCATGAAGCCAGCTCAGTTCTGGAAAAGTATTCTATGGACAGATGAAACAAAGATCAACCTGTACCAGAATGATGGGAAGAAAAAAGTTTGGAGAAGAAAGGGAACGGCACATGATCCAAGGCACACCACATCCTCTGTAAAACATGGTGGAGGCAACGTGATGGCATGGGCATGCATGGCTTTCAATGGCACTGGGCCACTTGTGTTTATTGATGACATAACAGCAGACAAGAGTAGCCGGATGAATTCTGAAGTGTACCGGGATATACTTTCAGCCCAGATTCAGCCAAATGCCGCAAAGTTGATCGGACGGCGCTTCATAGTACAGATGGACAATGACCCCAAGCATACAGCCAAAGCTACCCAGGAGTTCATGAGTGCAAAAAAGTGGAACATTCTGCAATGGCCAAGTCAATCACCAGATCTTAACCCAATTGAGCATGCATTTCACTTGCTCAAATCCAGACTTAAGACGAAAAGACCCACAAACAAGCAAGACCTGAAGGCTGCGGCTGTAAAGGCCTGGCAAAGCATTAAGAAGGAGGAAACCCAGCGTTTGGTGATGTCCATGGGTTCCAAACTTAAGGCAGTGATTGCCTCCAAAGGATTCGCAACAAAATATTGAAAATAAAAATATTTTGTTTGGGTTTGGTTTATTTGTCCAATTACTTTTGACCTCCTAAAATGTGGAGTGTTTGTAAAGAAATTTGACAATTCCTACAATTTCTAGCAGATATTTTTGTTCAAACCTTCAAATTAAACGTTACAATCTGCACTTGAATTCTGTTGTAGAGGTTTCATTTCAAATCCAATGTGGTGGCATGCAGAGCCCAACTCGTGAAAATTGTGTCACTGTCCAAATATTTCTGGACCTAACTGTATAATATGTATATATAATATGTATGTGTATATATATATATTTATATACATACATATAAACATACATATACACATACACACACACACCGTCAGCCGGTCATGGATTCCATCACTGTGGTTGTGTCTCCCACAGATCGATCCAGGAGGACAAACCCCCCAGAGAGATGTCCTCGTCCTCTGTATCCCCAGGACCGTCCAGAGGAGAATCACCAGGTAGATGATGCCGAGCTCTCACCAAAACACGACTATAAAGCGATGGAACCAAAGGTTATGTTACGTTCTTTTCTTGTCTCTTTAGGCTGAAGATTTGCTTGATATTAAGGTGGTGGTTATAGACGACAAAGAAAAAGAAGAAGCGATTGAGGACGATCAGCATTGTAAAGAGGGGGTTGTCTAACTAAAACATGTTTTGAGGGTCCTCTGGATAAAACTCGATTCCATATTCAAATGATCATCAAATGTAAATATTCTATTACGTTTTTTTCCTGCAGATGGACTCATTGAAAGAAACCCACCAGAGAGATGTCCCCGTCCTCTGTATCACCAGGAGCCACCAGAGAGATGTCCCAGTCCTCTGTATCCTCAGGACTATCTGGAAGAAAATCACAGCGTCCCTGAGAATGATCAGGTAGATGACATTCAGCCCTGTACCAAATGTACATATAGAGGGAAGTGAGGACATTTCGGTCCCTCTAGTCAGAATTTTGTTTGAGGTTTCAAGTGGCCGTTGTTACCACACTATCGAAAAGGTTATGGATTCTTTAAGTTTCTTCCTTGTCCATGCTAAAGTGTTTAGGTTTTTAAATAAAATGTACAGAACTTACAAAAAGAGAGAAGAAAGAGGGGGACACTAAACAAGCACACCTTTCTAAAACCAAAAAGAAAGACCTAAGACCAGGCCGCGCTCTTCTTCTTCTTCATCGACAGATTTCTATCCTTCATGCGTTCCCAGACCACTTTCATCAAACTGACGTGGATGTGGTTGAGTTTTCCATCCATCGGCTTTTTTTTCTGAATTGTTACATTTGGTTTATTAGGCTGAAGATCTGACTATAATTAAAGTAAAGGTTGAAGAAGAAGAGAAGACTAGGGACGACCAAACAAGTGAAGTAAAGGAAGAAACTTCAGTAGATGTTATCGGAGGTATGTGAAAATTAGATATCTCAGAGGGTGAGTTTCCACTTTGGTTCAATTGGCAATCAATGAGACAGGTTCACCTCTGTGTCACCTGCTTTTCGGTAATGCTGTCTTTTCGACAGAATATTTCTCAAAGTAAAATTTCCCAGCAGTCAGACAATATAAAAAATCCACATGTGTTTCTGTACTCGCCCTGTACAATAGCGTTATTGTATAAATGTTAGGTTCTGACCCAAAATAATGCAGAAAGTTTCTCCAGAAACACAATCTATAGCTTCTTGCCTCCGCAGTCCATTTACTTTTATACGTTTGTATTTATCCACCACTTTTCTTCCAAGAGCCAGAGGGTTATTTAGCTGTCAAAATAGCAACATGAAGGCTTGTCTTTTGCTGGACGAGTTGTGTGGTTTGAAGGACATCGTCCATTTTACCATACAATGTACTGAAAAATGGGAAAACTATGAAAGCAGGATTTGCTGCTATGGTATTTATTGCGAGGTGTAAGAATGGCCCGGCAGCGTGATTATCCAGGGTTGTATGATTATGGCCATAACAAACATGCAGAGATTTTAGTCAATTAAATAGTCAAAAAAAATCAGAAGTTTTGTAAAAAAAAAATGAAAAAGAATTTACTTTATGGCGCCATTTCTCAAGACCTCTGACGGTTTTATTTTTCTGTCCACAGAACAGTGAGGGCTCGTTTTGTGCGAATCAAGATGATGGTTTTACTGATAGCAATTTGGGGAACAAATTTAGTTTTGATTGTTTTTTGTTTGTTTGGTTTTTTTTAAGGGAAGTGCGACGACCAAAGCACTAAATTATGGCATTTTTGATTTTTTTCTTTTTATGGTGTTTACCATATGGGTTAATTAACTTTAAATTTGTAAGACTGAGGATAAATTGGTAAATGGAGCCAAAGCGTTAGTAGCTGCTTGTCCCCAGGAACACTTCCTATCAGCGCTGATTTATTTTCTTTTTATTTGTCAGACCGGACTTTTACGGATGCGATGATACCAAATGTTTATATTTTTGATTTGCTATGTAAAAGAGCATGTGATTAGAATTTTTATATATTTTTAAAATCTTTCCTCAGTAGTACAGTATATTGTGACAATCACTGTCCCCTATGAAGCAGCATTTAAATAGCTAACAGCAGCAATCGGAGCTCAGTTCCTTCCGCTGCTGTTAGACATAGATGTGGGCTATGGAAGAGACCAAGTATCTGTTGCACAAGGAGAGCGCTTGGATCCTGAGGCTCCTCCACACGTGGCCGCCGGCCCTGCACTGTCTGTCACATATGTATTTTTGCGTGATGAGGTTAAATTGCCGTGGTAGGTAGTCCTTAAAAATGGCTGACAGAATTCAGGGAGGTAAAAACAAAAAAATAAAATCACCTTAGACGACATCTAAGATTTTAAACTGCCAGGATCAGAGTTAAATGCTGTATAACACGTCTGACAGCCACAGTGTGAGGTGGTCTCTGAGCTCATATGATGTAGAGTCACCTCACAAGTCACCGAGTGGTTAAAGTCCTAAATCTTTAATGCTTTGCCTTGGGATCCCGTCTCGTGATCTCGTTCTTTGCAGACATCGTCCTGTGTAAATTCTCACTGACGAAAACAACGGCAGACTGTACAATCTATTACCAATCGTTCAGTATTTGTCGTTAAGTGCGGTCTACCTGTGTAGAGGTCTCTAAACGACCCCCACTCGGTAAATATTTACAGATCAGTAGTCGTGTAACTGCCAAATAGGATGATGTAAAGCCAACTCTACAGTTATCCTTTAACTCTGTCTTTGGCGCTAAAAGAAGACCTCAAAACTTCATGCGTATTTCCAGTTTAATATGAATGTTATATATTTGCAACAACAGACGAAGTGGAGGAAAGCTTGACACGTCCAATGGAATAGGTCACCACACATCTATGGAGTGCAACGATATGAAGTCCGCCAGGTGGACTATAACTTGAATAGAAGGAAAAGATACCGGCACATCCAACGTAAAATAATTTTTCTTTATTTTCACATGGTATTAAAAAAAGTCCATCCATATTTAGAAGTCCCTGACACGTTTCCGACGCAAAAGAGCGTCCTTAATCATAGACTCATAGGCTTATGATTAAGGACGCTCTTTTGCGTCGGAAACGCGTCAGGGTCTTCTAAATATGGATGGACTTTTTTAATACCATGTGAAAATAATGAAAAATTATTTTACGTTGGATGTACCGATATCTTTTCCTTCTATTCAAGTTATATCTTTGCCTACTTTGTGATTTAAAAAAAAAAAATCAAATAATCCTGACATCCATTTTTTTTTAATCTTGACAAAAATCCTAATGAGCAATGTAAAGAAAATTTTATGTTATCACTAAATAATAAAAGATGAAAATATCATGCAGCACTCTTTAGGAGAAAAACGTACAACCATACCACCAAAACTTCACAGAACAGATCTATCTTATAGCAAAAGAATATATGAATAAATTTTATTTATTTATTTATATATAATATATATATATATATATATATATATATATATATATATATATATATATATATATATATATATATATATATATATATATATATATATATATATATATATATATATATATAATAATCTATATCTATCTATCTATCTATCTATCTCTATCCAGCGCAGTCTCGTATTCAATAAAAAGTTTTTCTTCTTTATTAGTAGATTAGTAGATTACAATAAAATCCAGGGACATGCAAAATAATATTCTGTAGCCCCAGGTCAGAGCGACGCGTTTCAACAAGTTGTCTTAATCATGGTCTGAACCATAACTGAACAGATCCTTCTTAAAGAAGGAAATCCACGCACCACTAATTGCTCACCTGTAGGTTCTGCAATTAGTGGGTTAACATACAAATGCATTTTAAAACCTATATAAAGATATATAAAACTCATGATATTACAAAAATAAAAAAATAACAAAAACTTAATTATAAGGAAAGCTGATAAGGGCGGGCAATTGTTCCCCTTGACTCAGGTTTATATGAAAAACTTAACCTTCAAGATCTGGAATATTGATATTTACTTGGAATTGCATCATAATCCCACGAATGATTTTAACTCTCTGCTACTCAAATTATTGGTGGAGGGATTATTTATGGCAGTAATGGATACAAAAACTACTTGTATGTATCAACGCCTGTGGTGCCAATCTACCACTCCCTCATGAAGATTCACAAAAATATCCCCCCCCCTCCCAATGAGACCAATTGTTTCGGGATTTGTATCCTTGGGAGAGAATCTTGGAGGGTGGGTAGATTGTCACCTGCAGTCGTTTGTATTCCAACAATTTTTGCTATTGTTGGGTATTCCAAACCATCCGTGCGCTGGATTCTCATTACGGGACTGCAACATTGGTGAGCTGATCAATTTATTCTGTTTTTCAGATCTATCTTATAATCTCCCTAATCATAAAGACCCTTCTCCCGACCGATTACAGATCAGAAGAAATCACACATTGGGGAAGCCGTTCTTCTGTTCAGAATGTGGGAAATGCTTTACATGTAACTCACAGCTAATTATACATGAGAGAAAACACACAGGAGAGAAGCCGTATGCCTGCTTAATATGTGGAAAGTGCTTTTCAGATAAACCACATCTTGTTTCACATAAGAGAAGTCACACAGGAGAGAAGCCGTATTCATGTTCTGAATGTGAGAAGTTTTTTTCAACAAAAGCAATTCTTGCTAATCATCAGAAAATTCACACAGGAGAAAAGCCGTATTCATGCTCTGAATGTGGGAAATGCTTTAGAACTAAAACACATCTTGCTAGACATGAGAAAATCCACACTGGTGAGAAGCCGTATTCATGTTCACTATGTGGGAAATGTTTTACAGAAAAGGCAAATCTTATTTCACATGGGAGAATTCACACTGGAGAGAAGCCGTATTCATGTCCAGAATGTGGGAAATGCTTTACAGACAAAGCAAGTATTGTTGCACATGAGAGAGGCCACACAGGGGAGAAGCCATATTCATGTCTAGTATGTGGGAAGAGTTTTATAGATAAATCAAATCTTGGTAGACATGAGAGAACGCACACAGGCGAGAAGCCATACTCATGTTCACTATGTGGAAAATGCTTTACTGGTAAACCTAATCTTATTATACATGAAAGAATTCACCGAGGAGAGAAGCCGTATCCATGTCCACAATGTGGGAAGCGCTTTACAGATAAGTCAAGTGTCATAAAACATCAAAAAAGTCACTCAGGAGACAAGCAGTTTTAATGTTTTAAATGTGGAAAATGTTTTGCAAGTAAATAAAATTTTAAAACTGATGAGAAAATTTTCATTGACACAAAACCATATTCTTGTTGGGGTATGGGAAATCCTATAATAGCAAAGAATTAAAATAGCAACTTTAACTGTGATTAGGATCCATGGAGGAAGCGTACTGTGAACATGAGGAGAAAGGTGAATCATCATCACAAGCATTGCGGCGGAGAATCAATAATGACAGTAAGAAAGAAAAAAAAAAAAAGACTATCCCAAGTAAGCTTTTTATTTCTGAACATATGTGAACCAATCTCCTTTTGACCTTCATGCAAACAGATTACTGGCTGGTGTGGATAACATTTTTTTATTGATGTAGCACCAACATATTCTAAAGCGCTTTATAATTCAGAGGACGCACGTGCAAACAATATATGACATGACAGGTAACCTGGTTCAACAATTCATTCAGGAGCGAGGGCTTGGGTCGAAAGTTTACAATTCGAGGAAATAGGAATAGCACAAATGCTGAAAAGGACTTGTATTGTTTGGTGCAGTCATCTTTGATAATAAATTAAGGTATTCATGCAAAATTTCATGAATCGGTGATCAGCAATTATCTGTGTCTGCACCGATGCTAAGTGCTATTCTAAGAATACGGGAAAAGATAACTGAGAACATTTACAGTACTTCAGTGATGTGTTGTCTAACGAGAGAACTACTTCTACTCCTTCCGTCTACTAACCTCCCCAAACCCAACATCTTCCTCTCTGTGTGTGGCACCACAATAACTCCGAGGCAGCAGGCCCGCTGTCTGGGTGTTATAATAATAATAATAATCTTTATTTCTATAGCGCCAACATATTCTGCAGCGCTTTACAATTCAGGAGGATCATATACAAACAAGTAACAGTTATAGAAATACAATATTTAGAGGAAAAAAAAAAAAAAGAAAAAACACAACCCTGCTCGTGAGAGCTTACAATCTACAATGAGATGGGGGGGGAGAGGCAAGGTTCAAGTGTTTATTTACAATGACAATCCAGCCATCTCACGGACATGGGGGATAGATAATGGTTTCCTCAACCAGTGGGCCCGAGCCTTGAGATGCCTTTGGGTGCCATGGAGTTTGATGTGGAGTTATGTTGTGAGAAGTTGTAGAGGGACTATGTGAATCGAATCTCATTAGGGAGTGTGATAGGCCGCCCTAAAAAGATGCGTCTTTAGGGTGCGTCTGAAGCTGAGTAAGTTAGGAATTGTCCTAACTTCTTGGGGTAGAGCGTTCCAGAGGGTTGGTGCAGCTCGGAAGAAGTCTTGGATCCGGGAGTGGGAGGTTCGAATTAGTGTGGATGTTAGTCGAAAGTCACTTGCAGAGCGTAGATAACGGGTGGGGTGATAGACAGAGAGGAGGGTGGAGATGTAGGGGGGTGCCGCACTGTGGAGAGCTTTGTGGGTGAGAACAAGCAGTTTGAATTGGATCCTGTGATATATGGGCAGCCAGTGCAATGACTGGCACAGAGCAAAGGCATCCGAGTAGCGATTAGCCAAATAGGTGACCCTAGCTGCTGCATTAAGGATGGACTGTAGAGGAGAGAGTCTAGTTAGGGGGAGACCAATTAATATAGAGTTACAGTAGTCAAGGCGAGAGTAGATCAGGGCCACGGTGAGGGTTTTTGACGTTTCCATAGTGAGAAAGGGGCGGATTCTAGAGATGTTCTTGAGGTGCAAGCGGCAGGAGCGGGCAAGAGATTGTATGTGGGAGGTGAAGGAGAGATCAGTGTCAAGTATAACACCCAGACAGTTATACTTGACACCGATCTCTCCATCACCTCCTATTGTCAAGGTAGAAATTTAGTTGAAGATGGCTAATGGTATCTTCGTTTAGGATATTCGGAGGCCGGTGCCGTATTAGCTATATATCAGAGCTGATGTTAATAAATTAGACAATGATCACACAAGACATGTTCTCTGTTTGAGCTCAGGCTTGCGTCTGACCTCGGGTATTCTATAGCTCAGATTTTAGTATTACATTTCAACCTTCAGACATGGACAAAAAGTATCAATCTGTCTTCTCTCACACATCGAAGCAGCATAGAGAGGGTTGGGGAGTGTAGGTACACACATTTCATCTCACAGATGACACATTCCTTCTTTGTGTGAAACTACTGATAAGCATAAATACTTTTTTGTTCATTGTTTGTAAATCTATTTACTTATTCTTGATAACCCTTTCATGACTATACAGCTTAAAATTATATTATAGGTCTGTGCAATTGCTATATACACACAGATAATTATGCAACTACATCTACATTTTGATTATTTACATACACAGATATATTCTTATTACGTTTGAACAAGCAAGCTATAGCTCAGGCCAACTCCACAGTTCCCCCTTAAGATATCTGTGAATGTTATCAACCTTAAATTTTAAAATTTTCCCCATTTAGATATATTTTATTTGGAACTTATTTGTGACCTACTCCCTTTGGGACTCTAATTACATCTATATATATGGGTTTTCCATTAGATTTTTGTTTAATTTAACACTATAGGCTTTAGCTTCCCCCTTAAGTACTTATTTTATTTATTAAAAATAATTTTATGATTTATAGGGGCTATTAGAATTGGCGTTATTACTTTCATTAGGGCACATTATCCTGATTAAGAAAGATTGAATCTAGACCTTCTCTTAAAATTATCACATAACCAAAAAAAAGATAAAAAAAAAATTTGCTACAGATTGTCTATGGTTCTTCTTTCCAGATATGAAACAAAAAGGAGGATGCTTGGTCAGTGCTAGTCCACTTAGGGCCACTTCGTGAACCTGGATGATCTGTTCTTGATAAAAAAAACAAAAGATGATGAGGCTTCATGTAAACAGTTTGTGGCGCTGACTTGGAGAAACCTTCTGGAATAATGGGTAAAATAGCAGCCGCTTTCTGCTTCGGTTGTGTCAGGTCTGTTTGGTTCTGAGATGTAACATTAACTCACGTGTCACTGCCAGTGCTCAGCAGACTAGGCCAGGGAGACTTTAGCCTGCTGGGATAGGCTCTTCCAAAACGTTTCCCGAGATGAGAGAGTCCATAGCTAGCATTGTGTATTAAGGAAAATCACTGAATATATTTATATATGAGTTAGTAGGAAATAAAAAAAATTATAAATTGTTAGGTTACATTAACTAAACCATATATTTGGGTCTATGAAATGGCTGAATTAAGTATTTTAGATTACTCAATTCGTACCCTCAATAGCCCCCCCTTTGACTCCTCCATTTTCCAAATACCAAGGGTACTGTGTTTCCTTTAGGAAAAGAGGAAGAAAGATCTGTTGGGAAATCCTGCCTGACTGAACGTTGAAGAATGGGTGGAGAGGGGAAAGGGTTTCTTCACCGTCTTGAGACAAAGGACTCCTAGGCGAGTCCTCACCCTTTGTAGTTGGACTTTCCCATGTCTCAAGGCTCTCTAAGTCCTCTCTTCTATCTGTTTTGGCAATGATGGTCTGAGACTGTACAGGTCTTTTTGAAAAGGATAAATATGAGCAGGACGCTCAATGCAGCTCCGGTGGATCGACCCTTCTGCAATGCGAGGCGTGAATCCATGTTGTCCTGCCGTTGAGCTTTATCGAAATTTCTGTGGTTGGGACAAGCTGGATCAACTCATCTAATCTTGACTCATAGCTCTTTTTCGCTTGTCCTTTTAGGATTAATCAGTCTCCTGACTGAAAACCATATACTACTAACTCTGATTTAGGATCTGGATTTAGAAAATACACCTGTTTCTCACTATTTAGTCAATCAGTAAAAATTGTACGTGCTTTGTGCTAAACCAAAAAACATTTTACATAGAGACCTGTTTGTTACTAAAGAGAAACAAAACACACATTGGTTTACAACTTATTAGTTTTTTTTGTTTTTTTTTTTTTTACACACATACCACTTGCATTATGTGGATTTTCAGCAAAGACGTCGTTTTCTGCACTGGACTGCCTTTGACCAAACCTGGAAAGAAATCTACACGACACGCACAGACTTGCATACAACGTGCTTATAATATACATCTATAATCAGTTTGCAGTCTCTAAGAATGGGTAGAGCAGGTGCAGGGTGCTTCTGCAGACTCTTTTTACAGTTTTTTTTCTTCATTGTTTTAAGAACGTGTTTTACAAGTGAGTGTGCTCCACACTATATACAATCTCTTGCCCGCTCCTGTCACTTGCACCTCAAGAATATCTCTAGAATCCACCTCTTTCTCACCATGGAAACTACAAAAACCCTCACCGTATCCCTGATCCACTCCCACCTTGACTACAATAACTTGGTCTCCCCCTAACTAGACTCTCTCCTCTACAGTCCTTAATGCTGCAGCCAGGGTCACCTATCTGGCTAACTGTTACTCGGATACTTCTGCTCTGTGCCAGTGATAGCACTTGCTGCCGATATATCACAGGATCCAATTCAAATTGATGTTCTCACCAACAAAGCTCTCCACAGTGCGGCACCCTCTACATCTCCACCGTCATCACTGTCTATCACCCTCCCTGTTTTCTACGCTCCGCACAAACAACTTTCAAGTAACATCCACACTAATCCGAACCTCCCGCTCCCGGCTCCAAGACTTATCCCGAGCTGCCCCAATCCTCTGGAATGCTCTACCCCAAGAAACCAGGATGATCCACAACTTACAAAGCTTCAGACGCTCCCTAACAACACTTCTTTTTAGGGTGGCCTATCACACTCCCTAATCAAAGTCAATTCATATATATATCCATTCCACGATTTCTTAGACCATAACTCTCCATCAAACTCCACCGCACTCAAAAGCATCACAAAGATTTGCTGGTGACAGCTCCTGCAGCCTTTATCTATCCCCCATTTCCTCGAGATGGCTGGCCTTCATCCCCACCTCACCCCATTGTCGATTGTAAGCTCTCACGAGAAGGGATATCATTTTTTTGCTCTAATTATTGTATTTTCTTTAACTGTTAGGCTATGTGCGCACGTTGCATAATTGCATGCAGTTACGCTGCGATCTGCACCACAGCGTAACTGCATGCGTCCTGCGTCCCCAGCATAATCTATGAAGATTATGCAGGAGACGTGCGCACGTGGCGTATTAGAGCGCAGCGCTTCGGCTGCTGCCCGAAGCGCGCATTCTAAGAAGTGACATGTCACTTTTTTCCTGCGCTCTGCCTGCAGTCCCCGCTCTGTCTATGGGAGGGGCTGCAGGCAGAGTGCATGGAATCGTTTTTTTTTTTTTCACTACGGACTCTTTCTGCAGCGATTTGAAATGCACGTGTGCTGTTCAAATCGCTGCAGAAATTTCTGCAGGGCCAGTATGCAACGTGCGCACATAGCCTTACTTATGAATTATGGTATATAAACCTTTGAATTGTAAAGCGCTGCGGAATATGTTGGTGCTATAGAAATAAAGATTATTATTAATAATTATTATTATTAATAAGGCCAAGGGTTAAGTGATTTGTTTTTTTCTGGTGTATTCTCATGCACCACTTCCCACCCAAAAAAAGTGTATACACTGCATGGTTTCTTTTTTTCTTGTCGTCCTCCTCCACAATACGAACAGGGTCTTTATGCAGATCTCGCTCCACACTTTGAGGGCCATTATCACCTTGGGGGACTCAGAAAGACCTTTTTGAATCAAGGCTTCCATCCAAGAGCAACTGAAAACCAGATTCCAAGAGCCACCAGAATATCAAGGAACCATCTCCTACATTACAAAACTAGAGAAGAAAACAACCGGGCTCCTCTTGTAATCACCTACAATCCACATCTGGGGGTGTTTAGAGGAGCTGCACGGAAACTACAACCATTACTGCACAAAGATGCCCCATTACAATCTATTTTTCCAGACCCCCCACTTCTGTGTTTTAGGAGCCCCCGAATCTAAGAAGCATCATTGTCAGAAGCTCCCTGTCCTCTCCAACAACAGGAACATTTCCCTGCAACCAGAAAACATGTAAGACCTGTCCATTTATACTGACAACGGACAAGAGAAAGATCCCCAGATCACATCAGGACTACAAGATCCCAGGTACCTTCAGCTGCACCACAACCAATGGGGTGTACTTAATTATATGTACCAAATGTCCACCTGGGGGTCTGTATGTAGGGGAGACCGGACAACAGCTCAGGACAAGGATGAATTCTCACCGCCACACAATTAGAGAAAAAAGGATGGATCTACCTGTGGCCAAACATTTTTGTAACAAAGACCACAGCATCATGGACAGATTTCATGTTATACTCGGCCTGATGAAGAGACCGGAGGAGTCTGGAGCTGCTATTCATCACCGTCTTTTCAGTCAGCCATTAACCCCTTACGACCCATGACGTACTGGGTATGTCATGGATTGTGTGAGGTTAATCCCCGCCCACTGCTGTGGGCAGGCAGCAGCGATCCATGCACATATCAGCTGACTTCAACAGCTGACATGTGCCTGCTAGTCGACAATGGAATCGCTTCCACCCGCGACTATTAACCCCTTACATCTCGCTGCCAAAATCTGGCAGCGAGATGTATATGCGCGCTGCCATTATGATCACTTAGCCCGCTCCCATTGGAAGTCACGTGAGCAGACTGCGGTGTGTAATAGGAGAGCTCCTTTTCTGCAGATCTGTGCTCTGTAGCTGTGATCTGGAGATATGGCAGAGTGATCAGATAACTGATCCATAAAACCCCCTAAGGGACCTAGTAAAATAAAAAAAGTAAAAAAATTTTTTTAAAAAATTAAAAAAATAAAATCACCCCATTGAAAATTAAAAGGTTAAAAAAATACACGTATTTGGTATTGCCGCGTTCAGAAATACCCGATGTATCAAAATATAAAATCAATTAATCTGATCGTTAAATGACGTAGCAGCAAAAAAATTCCAAACGCAAAAATTGTGGTTTTTTTGGTCTCCGCAAATTTTGCGCAAAATGCAATCATAGGCGATCCAAACGTAACATCTGCGCAAAAATAGTACAGTTAAAAACGTCAGCTCGAGACGCAAAAAATAAGCCATCACTGAGCCAGAGATGCTGAAAAATCAGAACACTACGGGTTTCAGAAAATGGCGCAAAATGTACGCCACTTTTATTTGGACAAACTTGTGAATTTTTTTTAATCCCTTAGGGCACTTTCACACTTGCGTTCAGCGGACTCCGTCACTATGGAGAATAGCGCAGTCCGTTAACGCACTGCGCTATTCTCCATAGACTTGTATGGACAACGCACTGTAACTCAAGTGTCAGCGTTGCATCTGCTGGACGACGCAGCGTCGTTATTTTGATGCTGCGTCGGGCGGAAGAAACGCAGCATGTAACTTTTTTTGAGCAGCGCAATCCGTAGGATTTCAATGCGCATTTTTTTTTTTTTTTTTAAAAATTACAAACTTTATTTTTTCTCTCGGTGGCCGAACGTTCAGCTGAGCGCCCGGCTGCCAGCATGTGAGAGTGCTCAGCTGAGCGCCCGGCCGCCGGCATGTGAGAGCGGCCGCCGGCATGTGAGAGCGCTCAGCTGAGCGCCCGGCTGTCGGCATGCGAGAGCGCTCAGCTGAGCGCCCGGCCGCCGGCATGCGAGAGCGCTCAGCTGAGCGCCCGGCCGCCGGCATGCGAGAGCGCTCAGCTGAGCGCCCGGCCGCCGGCATGCGAGAGCGCTCAGCTGAGCGCCCGGCCGCCGGCATGCGAGAGCGCTCAGCTGAGCGCCCGGCCGCCGGCATGCGAGAGCGCTCAGCTGAGCGCCCGGCCGCCGGCATGCGAGAGCGCTCAGCTGAGCGCCCGGCCGCCGGCATGCGAGAGCGCTCAGCTGAGCGCCCGGCCGCCGGCATGCGAGAGCGCTCAGCTGAGCGCCCGGCCGCCGGCATGCGAGAGCGCTCAGCTGAGCGCCCGGCCGCCGGCATGCGAGAGCGCTCAGCTGAGCGCCCGGCCGCCGGCATGTGAGAGTGCTCAGCTGAGCGCCCGGCCGCCGGCATGTGAGAGTGCTCAGCTGAGCGCCCTACCGCCGGCATGTGAGAGCGCTCAGCTGATCGTTCACAATAGTCTGCTGCCGGTAAAACTGTAAAGAAGAAAAAAAAAAAAAAAAAAGCTTTCCGTTGTTTTGAACGATCCGTAGCATCCGTCACACAACGCAATGCTACGGAAGCCGTCCAACGCAAGTGTGAAACTAGCCTTAGATACAAGTAAACCTATTCATGTTTGGTACAAAAAGAAGAAAGAGAGACCTTCAACCATACATGATTACCGCACCAATATCATAATAAATCCAGGAAAATTCCATTTCATGATCATAAGGTGCAATTTAATTCACATATAACAATACAATTTACCAATAGATTTAAAGGGATGTCATTTGGACACACAAAGTGCAGAAGTGCCTGTAAAAAATCACACCCAGGGAGGCGTGCCTCCCGACGAAGCGACAGCGAAACGCGTCGAGGTGCAGGGTGGTGTGTCTGTACCAGGTCCTGGGGTTATTGTGGTAGGTTATCCTATCTGCCGGTCCAGCCTCTTATATTCACAAGGGAGCTTTTTGTTTCCCAATTGCCATGGCTATGGTTCAGGCTGTGACAGCACCTTTCCATACATGGAGATAATAGCTTGTTCTGTATGCACTTTCCCATATGCAAGGATAATGTTCCATTCTGTTATCATGTTTTATCATGAGCTGTGATTGCTGAATAGTGGTTATTATCTTATGCTCAGCTAACCTGATGAAATGTAATTGTATACAATGGTTGTACTACAGAATACTGCATGCTTGCAATTACAATAATCCCCATGCATGTTATGGTTTATTAAACCCCTGGATCTGCCTTTTCAGGCACGCCTCCCTGGGTGTGATTTTTTACAGGCACTTCTGCACTTTGTGTGTCCAAATGACATCCCTTTAAATCTATTGGTAAATTGTATTGTTATATGTGAATTAAATTGCACCTTATGATCATGAAATGGAATTTTCCTGGATTTATTATGATATTGGTGCGGTAATCATGTATGGTTGAAGGTCTCTCTTTCTTCTTTTTGTGCTCTCTTTTGGTGACCCTTCATATATATAGGTGTTTAATAATATGGACCCAATTATTCATTTCTTGTTGTTTTCTATTCATGTTTGGTGTCTACAAAATCGCACCAACCTCAGGTATCACACCGATACCAGATTTACCATATAGTGAACACGGTGAATAAAATATCCCGAAACTATTGTGCCATCACACTTTTTTTGCAGTTTTTCCACACTTGGGAATTGTTTCCCAGTACACTATATGGTAAAACTTATGGTTCCATCTAAAACTACAACTCGCCCTGCAAAAAACAAGCCCTCATATGGCAAGACTGACGGAAAAATAAAAGAGTTAGGCTCTGTGCGCACTGGGAAGTGGAATTTTCTTGAGAAAATTCCGCATGCCCTCAAAGATTACCGCACCCGCGGTAAAAAACCGCGGGAAACCGCACCCGAAAACCGCATGCGGTTTGCCGCGGTTTGCTGCGGTTTTACCGCGGTATTATTCGCGGTATTGCCGCGGTTTTGCCGCGTGCGGGTTGGGATGTGCTTTATTGCATTCAATGCAATAAAGCACATTGAAGAAAAAAAAAAAAAAGTAATTTAATTCTGAGTAGATAGACAGAAGAATAGATAGAGGGATAGACAGATAGAGGGACAGATAGATAGATAGATAGATAGATAGATGACAGATCGCTGCATTTCCCACGGTCGGCAGTGAGTTCACATTACCGGCCGTGGGAAATGACCGGTAATTACCTCTGCTGCATTCAGCCTGTGTCTGTGACAGTCGCGGCTGGATGGAAGCAGCGCTGGACGTCGGACCTGGATTACGCCGGAGCTTTGGTGCGGGAGGGGTTAATAAAATGGTGAACGAGGCTTGTTTGTTTTATTTAAAATAAAGGATTTTTCGGTGTCTGTGTTTTTTTTCACTTTACTTACGGGTTGATCATGTCAGCTGTCACATAGACGCTGCCATGATCAAGCCTGGGGTTAATGGCGGTGGTCCCCCACCATCATTAACCCCTTGTATTACCTTGCCACCACTGCTACACGGTGGCAAGAAGAGCCGAGGACACGCCGGTATTGTCGCATATTGCATGCGACAGTGCCGGGGCAGCTGCGGCTGATATTCTCGGCTGCCGGAGGGGGAGTGAGGCGGGGGACATTACCCCTGCCCCTCTCCCTCCCCAGCCTGAGAATACCGGGCTGCCGCTGTGTGCTTACCTCGGCTGGACGGTAAATATGCAGCGGAGCCCACGTTCTTTGTTTTCTATACTTCCGTTTTCTTTCTATGTGTGTTCTATGTGTCTGTGTCTATGTGTTCTGTGATGTCTGTGTCTGTGTTCTATGTCTGTGATGTGTGTGTGTGTGTGTGTGTGTGTGTGTGTGAGTGTGATGTGTCTGTGTGTGTGTGATGTGTGTGTGTTTACTCTCTGCACGACTTCCTCTTCCTGTAATGACATCACTTCCCTGCAAAACCGCAAGCAAGTGATGCACATTACCGGAGGTAAACCGCAAAATACCGCAGGGAATAACGCAGGAAAACGCAGTGAACCGCACAGAATTTGCTGCCTGCGTTATTCCCTGCGGGATTTCTTGATTAACATTGAGTCAATGGAGTGAAATCCCGCAGCGATGTGCGGAAAAGAAGTGACATGCACTTGTTTTTGCTGCGGGAATCCCGCAGCACAACATGCAGCTGTCAAATTCCGCCCAGTGCGCACAGGATTTTTTTTCTCCATAGGTTTTGCTGGTGATTCACTGCAGAGATGTTATGAACATTTTCTGCAGCGAAACATGCAGCAAATCCGCGGCAAAATCCGCGAAAAATCCGGTAAGTGCGCACATAGCCTTATGGCTCTCGGAAGAAGGGGAGGAAGAAAAAAATAAAATGGAAAAAGCCCGGGGGTGAAGGGGTTAACCACTTCTTTCCAGCCCTTGCTTCTTCTCTATGCGCTTCCTATAGAAGCCTCCCGCTCTTTATATACTTCTCCCCTCAGCACAAGCTCCACCCCCTCTGGTCACATGGTCACCATACAGGTCCTTCCTCCACCACTTATACCCTACTGCTGAGCTCCGCCCACTCACGTGACTGGTCACATGGTGATGACATCACAGGTCCTTCATCTATTCACATCTTACGGCAGAAGGGTAACAGCTAAATAACAAAACGTCAAAAAGACAAAGGCGATCACCTGACATCCTGCGTCACGTGACACCTGCGCTGCACAAGATCCTTCCAGAGAACACCGGAGACACCAGAGGAAAGGTAACATGGAGGATAGGAGACACAGACCCTGTGCAGCGGCAGCTGGGGGCTACACACGTCTGTACCTGCCTCCACACACATACTCTCCTAGTAACGCACACTAGTGTTCCACATGACCCCCATACTGCCCCACACACAGTATAATACCCCCATACTGCCCCCACACACAGTATAATACCCCCATACTGCCCCACACACAGTATAATACCCCCATACTGCCCCACACACAGTATAATACCCCCATACTGCCCCACACACAGTATAATACCCCCATACTGCCCCCACACACAGTATAATACCCCCATACTGCCCCACACACAGTATAATACCCCCATACTGCCCCACACACAGTATAATACCCCCATACTGCCCCACACACAGTATAATACCCCCATACTGCCCCCACACACAGTATAATACCCCCATACTGCCCCACACACAGTATAATACCCCCATACTGCCCCACACACAGTATAATACCCCCATACTGCCCCCACACACAGTATAATACCCCCATACTGCCCCCACACACAGTATAATACCCCCATACTGCCCCCACACACACATACTTTCCTAGTAACGCACACTAGTGTTCCACATGACCCCCATACTGCCCCCACACACAGTATAATACCCCCCTACTGCCCCCACACACAGTATAATACCCCCATACTGCCCCACACACAGTATAATACCCCCATACTGCCCCACACACAGTATAATACCCCCATACTGCCCCCACACACAGTATAATACCCCCATACTGCCCCCACACACAGTATAATACCCCCATACTGCCCCCACACACAGTATAATACCCCCATACTGCCCCCACACACACATACTCTCCTAGTAACGCACACTAGTGTGCCACATGACCCCCATACTGCCCCCACACACAGTATAATACCCCCATACTGCCCCCACACACAGTATAATACCCCCATACTGCCCCCACACACACATACTCTCCTAGTAACGCACACTAGTGTGCCACATGACCCCCTTACTGCCCCCACACACAGTATAATACCCCCATACTGCCCCACACACAGTATAATACCCCCATACTGCCCCCACACACAGTATAATACCCCCATACTGCCCCCACACACACATACTCTCCTAGTAACGCACACTAGTGTGCCACATGCCCCCCATACTGCCCCCACACAGTATAATACCCCCATACTGCCCCACACACAGTATAATACCCCCATACTGCCCCACACACAGTATGATGCCCCCATACTGCCCCCACACACAGTATAATACCCCCATACTGCCCCCACACACAGTATAATACCCCCATACTGCCCCACACACAGCATGATGCCCCCATACTGCCCCCACACACAGCATGATGCCCCCATACTGCCCCCACACACAGCATGATGCCCCCATACTGCCCCCACACACACATACTCTCCTAGTAACACACATTAGTGTGCCACATGACCCCCATACTGCCCCCACACACAGTATGATGCCCCCACACACAGTATGATGCCCCCATACTGCCCCCCACAGTATGATACCCCCATACTGCCCTCACACACAGTATGATACCCCCATACTGCCATCACACACAGTATGATACCCCCATAGTGCCCCCACACACAGTATGATGCCCCCATAGTGCCCCCACACACAGTATGATGCCCCCATAGTGCCCCCACACACAGTATGATGCCCCCATACTGCCCCCACACACAGTATGATGCCCCCACACACAGTATGATGCCCCCACACTGCCCCCACACAGAATGATACCCCCATACTCCTCCCACACACAGTATGATACCCCCATACTCCCCCCACACACAGTACGATGCCCCCATACTGCCCCCACACACAGTATGATGCCCCCAAACTGCCCTCACACACAGTATGATGCCCTCATACTGCCCTCACACACAGTATGATACCCCCATAGTGCCCCCACACACAGTATGATGCCCCCATACTGCCCCCACACACAGTATGATTCCCCCACACTGCCCCCACACAGAATGATACCCCCATAGTGCCCCCACACACAGTATGATGCCCCCATACTGCCCCCACACACAGTATGATGCCCCCATACTGCCCTCACACAGTATGATACCCCCATACTGCCCTCACACACAGTATGATACCCCCATACTGCCCCCACACACAGTATGATACCCCCATACTGCCCCCACACACAGTATGATACCCCCATACTGCCCCCACACACAGTATGATGCCCCCATACTGCCCCCACACACAGTATGATGCCCCCACACACAGTATGATGCCCCCACACACAGTATGATGCCCCCATACTGCCCCCCACAGTATGATACCCCCATACTGCCCTCACACACAGTATGATACCCAGATAGTGCCCCCACACACAGTATGATGCCCCCATACTGCCCCCACACACAGTATGATGCCCCCACACAGAATGATACCCCCATAGTGGCCCCACACACAGTATGATGCCCCCATAGTGTCCCCACACAGTATAATGCCTCCATAGTACCCCACACACAGTATGATGCCCCCATAGTACCCCACACACAGTATGATGCCCCCATAGTGCCCCCCCACACAGTATGATGCCCCCATAGTGCCCCCCCACACAGTATGATGCCCCCATACTGCCCCCACACAGAATGATACCCCCATAGTGGCCGCACACACAGTATGATGCCCTCATAGTGTCCCCACACAGTATGATGCCTCCATTGTACCCCACACACAGTATGATGCCCCAATAGTGTCCCCACACAGTATGATGCCTCCATAGTACCCCACACACAGTATGATGCCTCCATAGTACCCCACACACAGTATGATGCCCCCATAGTGCCCCCCACACAGTATGATGCCCCCATAGTACCCCACACACAGTATGATGCCCCCATAGTGCCCCACACACAGTATGATGCCCCCATAGTACCCCACACACAGTATGATGCCCCCATAGTGTCCCCACACAGTATGATGCCCCCATAGTGCCCCACACACAGTGTGATGCCGCCATAGTGCCCCCACACACAGTATGATGCCCCCATAAAGTATGATGCCTCCATAGTGCCTCCAACACAGCATGATACCCCCATAGTGCCCCACACATAGTATGATGCTCCCATCATGCCCCTATACATCATGATACCCCCTTAGTGCTACTACACAGCATGATACCCCCATAGTACCCCACACACAGTGTGATGCCTCCATAATGCCCCCCCACACAGTGTGATGCCTCCATAGTGCCCCCCACACAGTGTGATGCCTCCATAGTGGCCCCCACACAGTATGATGCCCCCATAGTGCCTCCCACACAGTATGATGTCTCCATAGGGCCCCTACACACATGGTGATGCCTCCATAGTGCCCCATACAGCATAATACCCCCATAGTGCCCCTACACAGCATGATACCCCCGTAGTGCCCCTACACAGCATGATACCCCCATAGTGCTCCTACACAGCATGATACCTCCATAGTACCCCCACACGCATGGTGATGCCCCCCCCACACAGTATGATGCCCCCATAGTGCCCCACACACAGTATGATGCCATCATAGTGCCCCACACACAGTATGATGTTTTACCATCATTTTGGTCCTAGGGTGGGTAAGATTATTTCTAAGATTACTGAAGTTCAAATATGCCTCAGCATGAGCACTAATAATCTTCAAAGAAATTTGTCCCGTAGCTTCAGTGTTTTTAAGGTTTTTCCAGCATATGTGATGCAGGAAAACCAACTCAACAGGACACAGAGAAAATCAGACTTCAAACCCTTGGCCGAATTATCAATCCTCCAAATATACAAATTCACCTCGGTCTAAGAATTATCCCCCAGTAATGCGGGCTTTACACAAGACTATCTATCGTGCGATGCATCGTCGGGGTCACGGTTTTCGTGACGCACATCTGGCATCGCTTGCGACGTCGGGCAGTGTGACACCTCCTAGCGACGCAGTATCGCTCACATATCGTGAGTCGTGTACTCGTCGCTAGGTTTCATAAAATTGTTTATTAAACATGGCGCCGGTTGTTCATCGTACCCGGGGCAGCACACATCGCTCTGTGTGACACCACGGAAACGATGAACAGCAGCTTACCTGCGTCCCGCAGCTCCCGCCTGCAATGCGGAAGGAAGGAGGTGGGCGGGATGTTTATGTCCCGCTCATCTCCGCCCCTCCGCTTCTATTGGCCGGCGGCTGTGTGACATGGCTGTGACGCCAAACGTCCCTCCCCCTTCAGAAAGTGGATGTTCACCGCTCACAGCAACGTCGCACAGCAGGTAAGTACGTGTGACGGCGTATTAACGACTTTGTTAAAAACGACGAGGGGCGGGTACAATCGATCGTGAAATTGCATGATAGATCGTACCGTGTAAAGCCCGCATAAGACCTTCGTTGACGAGGGGGACATAACATATATATAGTATAGCAAAAAAACTATATAAAATTGGACCCCTCCATCCAGATGGGGGGCTGCCTCTCCTTGTGCTTCGGAGTACCCCAGTTAACCAATTAAATGCTGGTCCAAGAGGTGTACTCATCAGTTATGTCTCCGGTGGAGCAAGCTCCTTCAATCCATGCGGTGACAGCTCTGAGAAAAAGCTGAATAAGTGCGATTTTGTATATTACAAATGATGTCAGAGCGTCTCCTGTTTTATAAAGGTCTCTGAAGGCCTCAATCCCTCCCAGTCACTCACTTCTCTTATATTCCCGTCCAAAACAGTCCTTTTCCTGAATAATCCACGAAACATGGACAAGCACCAGAACAAAATTGCCAAAAGAATATTGAGTTTCGCCCTGGAGATCATCTACCTGTTGACCGGAGAGGTAAACGTCTATATTTCTCTGCTTTGTATTATTTTACCTGTAACCCCAGGAGAGGGAGGTGTGAGGGACCATCCAGTGCCCTGTAGAACGCCCCCCAGACATTACAAGGTCGTAAATGAAGGCAACTGCCGAAAATGTGAAGAGTTTGATGTGAGAACAGGAATGATGTAGGGGGATGAGAATGGCAAGTAGGCACTTTATAAGGAAGACGGGAGAACCAACAACCAGGAGAATCGGATGGACGGAGTCTGGCAGAAAGGTGGAACGATTGGCCAAGACTTGGGCTTATTCATGTAGAGCAGGAGAACCCAAACCTCCCTTACCACACTCCGCTCTGAGAGATGAGCCAAATTCTGTGCAAAGCAATAGTCGTAGCCCCCAGTGTGACCATATGACGGTATAATTCTCCATAAAGTGATAGAAGCCCCGTTACCCTCTTGTAAATCATTCATGGCCCCAGTGCCCTCTTTTAATGTAGTAACAATGCCCTTCAGTGCCTCCATAACAAATACAGTGCCTTGCGAAAGTATTCAGCCCCCTTGAATTTTTCAACCTTTTCGCACATTTCAGGCTTCAAACATAAAAATAAAAATGTTAATGTTCCAGTGAAGAATCAACAACAAGTGACACAATTGTGAAGAGGAAGGAAATTTATTGCTTATTTTACACTTTTATAAAAAATAATAAACTGAAAATTGGGGCGTGCAATATTATTCACCCCCTTTACTGTCAGTGCAGCAAACTCACTCCAGAAGGTGATTGAGGATCTCTGAATGATGCAATGTTGTCCTAAATGACTGATGATGATAAATATAAGCCCCTGTGTGTAATCAAGTCTCCGTATAATGCCCCTGCTCTGTGATAGGCTCAGGTTCTGTGTAAAGCGCAGAGAGCATCATGAAGACCAAGGAACACAACAGGCAGGTCCGTGACACTGTTGTGGAGAAGTTTAAAGCTGGATTTGGTTACAAAAAGATTTCGAAAACTTTAACCCCTTCACGACCGGCCGATTTTTCGCTTTCCGTTTTTTTTTCGCCATTCTTTTTCTGAGAAACGTAACTTTTTTATTTTTCAGTCAATATGGTCATGTGAGGGCTCATTTTTTGGGGAACGAGCTGTACTTTTAAATGAAACTATCAGTTTTACCATATAGTGTACTAGAAAACGGCAAACAAATTCCAAATGCAGAAAAATTGCAAAAAAAGTGCTATAGCACTATGGTATTTGAGATATTTTATTCACTGTGTTCACTATATGGTAAAACTGATCTGTGGGTGTGATGCCTTAGGTCAGTGCGAGTTCGTAGACACCAAACATGTATAGGTTTACTTTTATATAAGGGGTTAAAAAAAAATCGGAAGTTTGTCTGAAAAAAGTGGCGCACGTTTTACACCATATTTGTGACCCGTAGCGTTCTCATTTTTCGGGATCTATGGCTCAATGACGGCTTATTTTTTGCGTCTCGAGCTGACGTTTTTAACGGTACCATTTTTGCGCAGATGCTACGTTTTGATCGCCTCTTATTGCATTTTGCGCAAAAGTTGTGGCGACAAAAAAACATCGTTTTGGCGTTTGGAATTTTTTTGCCGCTACGCCGGATACTGATCAGATTAATTGATTTTATATTTTGATAGATCGGGCGTTTCTGAACGCGGCGATACCAAATGTGTGTATATTTTTTTTTTTTTTTAACCCTTTAATTTTCAATGGGGCGAATGGGGGGTGATTTGAACTTTTAGTTTTTTTTGTTTTTTTTTTTAATTTTTTAAAACTTTTTTTTTTACTTTTTTTTATTTTACTAGTCCCCCTAGGGGGCTATTGCGATCAGCAGTCCGATCGCTCTGCAGTATCTGCTGATCACAGCTACAAGGCTGTAAACAGCAGATACGCTCTCTTTCTCTTTAGCTGTGCCGCTGGCACAGCGAAAGTGAGAGCAAGTCAGGTGTAGTACAGGAGTCATCACATGACCCTGTGCTACCATGACAACTATCGGGAGTCACGTGATCGCGTCACGTGACTTCCGGTATCGGGCGGTAAGTAAATGTTTACCGCGATCGCGCTTATAATGGCGCTGTCACATATTGACAGCGCCATATAAGGGGTTAAACGGCACGAGCAGATAACGATTCTGCTCGTGCCTAGCAGGCACACATCTCAGCTGTGAAAATCAGCTGAGATGTGTGCCGATCGCGGCATGCTGCTGCCGGCAGACCGCGGGCAGTAACATTGACATTTAGGACGTAATTTTACTGCCCGCGGTCGTTAAGGGGTTAAACATCCCCAGGAGCCCTGTGCAAACGATCATATAGAAATGGAAGGAGTATCATACCACTGCAAATCTACCCAGACCCGGCCGTCCATCCAAACTATCATCTCACACAAGGAGAAGCCTGATCAGAGACGCAGCCAAGAGGCCCATGATTCCTCTGGATGATCTGCAGAGATCTACAGCTGAGGTGGGAGAGTCTGTCCATAGCACAACAATCAGCCACTGTACACTGCACAAATCTGGCCTTTATGGAAGAGCGGCAAAAGAAAGCCATTTCTCAAAGATATCCATAAAAAGTGTCGTTTAAAGTTTGCCACAAGCCACCGGGAGACACCAAACATGTGGAAGAAGGTATAAAAGCAACACAGCTCATCACCCTGAACACACCATCCCCACTGTCAAACATGGTGGTGGCAGCATCATGGTTTGGGCCTGCTTTTCTACAGCAGGCACAGGGAAGATGGTAAAATTGATGGGAAGATGGATGGAGCCAAATACAGGACCATTCTTGAAGAAAACCTGTTGGAGTCTGCAAAAGACCTGAGACTGGGATGGAGATTTGTCTTCCAACAAGACAATGATCCCAAACATAAAGCTAAATCTACAATGGAATGGTTCACAAATAACCGTATCCAGGTGTTAGAATGGCCAAGTCACAGTCCAGACCTGAACCCAATCGAGAACCTGTGGAGAATTTCACCTCTCCATGTGCAAAACTGATAGACATAGACCCCAAGAGACTGTGCTGTAATCACAGCAAAAGGGGCGCTACAAAGGATTCACTTACAGGGGGTGAATAATATTGCACGCCCCAATTTTCATTATTTATTATTTATAAAAGTGTAAAATAAGCAATAAATTTTGTCCAGTTTCACAATTGTGTCACTTGTTGTTGATTCTTCACCAGAACATTAACATTTTATCTTTATGTTTGACGCCTGAAATGTGGGAAAAGGTTGAAAAATTCAAGGGGGGGTGAATACTTTCGCAAGGCACTGTAGTAATGTTCCAAGTGTCCCTTATCCAGTAATTATTTATTGATTATTTAATTATTCCTAGTGTCTGACTAATGTCATCTCTATTTTTCATGGATCAATAAAGAGAGAATTTTTAACGGAAGCAAAAAGTACCGTATGTTTTCTATTATGACTGGAGATTTTTCTTTTTTTGCTCACAAGTAAAAATGCCACCTGCGGAGACGGATACAGTTGAGTGGCACTCACTAGAGTATACGGCCGAGGGTCACACCTCAGGGGCCACGAGCTACATGTGGCTTATGAGTTGGGACCCATGATCTAAACTAATGTAGAGTAGATCTGGTTCTTTTCTGTAAGAGCGGTGAGGCTGCGGTCCCCCCCGAAAGAAAGTTATTACAGTGAATTTGATAAAAAAAAAAAAAAAACAACAAACCTCTGAGGCTGCAACAATCAGGAATCGTGGGCACGGACGCTGCGTCCTCTTGTGGAGAACACTAGCGTCTGCGCAGGAGGGATGACACTGCGGCTAGGAAACATCTAGAGCGCAGGCCGCTGTGTAGAATGTAAAAAACACGTTATAATACTCACCTAACAGTCGCGCTGTAGTGGAGTTGGGCCATATGGGCGTCTCTGTTGTCTGGTGCCGGCGCCGCCTCTTTCGGCCATCTTTGTTCTCCTTCTTTTGTAGTCACACAGCGGCCTGCGCGGGACTAGCGAGTGTGTATAACGTATACGCGTCATGCACCCAGGCTTCAGAAGAAAGGAGGAGGCGCACAAGGATGTGTACGAGGACGCCATCTTCGTCCTCTTTGTGAAGCCTGTGTGCATGACGCGTCTACGTTATACACACTCGCCAGTCCCGCGCTGGACGTCGTGTGTGGATGACGTAGACGCGTCATGAACCACGGCTACAAAAGAAGGAGAACAAAGATTGCCGATAGAGGCGGCGCCGGCACCAGACAACAGAGACGCCCATATGGCCCAACTCCACTACAGCGCGATTGTTAGGTGAGTATTATAAAGTGTTTTTTACGTTCTACACAGCAGCCTGGGCTCCTATATACAGCATGTTAGATTACTGTATATAAGAGCCCACTGGTGGTGGCCGCAGCTTATAGGCCAAAAAAAGTGGTAACAGGTTCCCTTTAACAGGCCTAGTTTACAGATCAAGGGACATTGTGTGGAAGGAGGCAGATTATGATCCTCTAAAAAGGTCTCTGTGACGTCTCTCTCCATACACAGGATTACACAATAGTGAAGAAGACGTCAGGTGATTGTGTGACTCCCGGCAGCCATGAGTCAGGAGGGTGGAGCAAAAGGCGGGGTCTCCTCACAGCCCCTCCCCCGCACTCACTGATACATGAGAGGAACAATAAGAAAATCCTAGAACTCACCAACAAGATGATGGAGCTGCTGACCGGAGAGGTGGGAATGCTGGGACATTATACGGGACCGGCACTGGAGGATTCTGGGTAATGACGCTATCATTGTGTGTGTCAGGTCCCTGTAAGGTGTCAGGACATCACCGTCTATTTCTCCATGGAGGAGTGGGAGTATCTGGAAGGACACAAGGATCTGTACGAGGAGGTGATGATGGAGAGCGACCGGCCCCCGACATCACAAGGTAAGAGGAGGCGTAATAGAATGATTGCAATGTAAGACAAACATCCAAAACTGATATAAAAGTCTGTGACCACAGTGTCCGTCTCAACAAAGAAATCCACGATGTGTAATATAATTGTTTGTAGCGAAATCCACAGCGGAGAAATGTTTCACCAGACATCGAGTAGTTAATGCTTCAGTCATTGTGTCACGGGGGGGGTGACAGAAATGGGGGGTGACTGGAAGGGAGCCCCTGAGCTGGCCCTCAGACTAGCATACCCTATGATATCCCTCAGGGGATTACATAGAAATCATGGGGCTTCATAGCAAAATTCTAATTGGGACCCCCCCCAAAAAAAAAATAATAATAAAAAAAATAATCTATCTATCTATCTATCTATCTATCTATCTATCTATCTATCTATCTATCTATCTATCTATCTATCTATATATATATATATATATATATATATACATTCATACACTCAGCTCTAGTCATCGAGAACATATCACACAACTTTGAAGACCTCACAAACTAATTTTCCTCCTATTGAGCCCCTGGATTTCCCTTTCATTGCACCCAGAATGTATTATGCCAACAAAAGTGCCCCCCAAATACTGCACAATAGCCCCACAGGGAATTCCCCCACAGTACCCTCCACACGCACAGTATGGTGACCCTACTGTACCCCCTCCAACTAATCCAACACAGTATGATCCCCAAACTGTGACCCCCCCCCCCCCACACCTCTCCACACTATATAAAGAACCCTACATACAGTATAATGGCCTCAACATTGTATAATGCTTCCCACATAGTCCTCCATGCACTGTAATGCCCCCCGCATAGTCCTCCATGCATTTTAATGCCCCCCGCATAGTCCTCCATGCATTATTGACGGGATGGGGCATACACGTTACTGGGGGGTAGCATATACATTATCACTCCAGCCACACCTGGACGCAGCCCATAGACTCCAGCCACACCTGGACGCAGCCCATAGACTCCAGCCACACCTGGACGCAGCCCATAGACTCCAGCCACACCTGGACGCAGCCCATAAACTCCAGCCACGCCTGGACGCAGCCCATAGACTCCAGCCACACCTGGACGCAGCCCATAGACTCCAGCCACGCCTTGACGCAGCCCATAGACTCCAGCCACGCCTTGACGCAGCCCATAGACTCCAGCCACGCCTGGACGCAGCCCATAGACTCCAGCCACGCCTGGACGCAGCCCATAGACTCCAGCCACGCCTGGACGCAGCCCATAGACTCCAGCCACGCCTGGACGCAGCCCATAGACTCCAGCCACGCCTGGACGCAGCCCATAGACTCCAGCCATGCCTGGACGCAGCCCATAGACTCCAGCCACGCCTGGACGCAGCCCATAGACTCCAGCCACGCCTGGACGCAGCCCATAGACTCCAGCCACGCCTGGACGCAGCCCATAGACTCCAGCCACGCCTGGACGCAGCCCATAGACTCCAGCCACGCCTGGACGCAGCCCATAGACTCCAGCCACGCCTGGACGCAGCCCATAGACTCCAGCCACGCCTGGACGCAGCCCATAGACTCCAGCCACGCCTGGACGCAGCCCATAGACTCCAGCCACGCCTGGACGCAGCCCATAGACTCCAGCCACGCCTGGACGCAGCCCATAGACTCCAGCCACGCCTGGACGCAGCCCATAGACTCCAGCCACGCCTGGACGCAGCCCATAGACTCCAGCCACGCCTGGACGCAGCCCATAGACTCCAGCCACGCCTGGACGCAGCCCATAGACTCCAGCCACGCCTGGACGCAGCCCATAGACTCCAGCCACGCCTGGACGCAGCCCATAGACTCCAGCCACGCCTGGACGCAGCCCATAGACTCCAGCCACGCCTGGACGCAGCCCATAGACTCCAGCCACGCCTGGACGCAGCCCATAGACTCCAGCCACGCCTGGACGCAGCCCATAGACTCCAGCCACGCCTGGACGCAGCCCATAGACTCCAGCCACGCCTGGACGCAGCCCATAGACTCCAGCCACGCCTGGACGCAGCCCATAGACTCCAGCCACGCCTGGACGCAGCCCATAGACTCCAGCCACGCCTGGACGCAGCCCATAGACTCCAGCCACGCCTGGACGCAGCCCATAGACTCCAGCCACGCCTGGACGCAGCCCATAGACTCCAGCCACGCCTGGACGCAGCCCATAGACTCCAGCCACGCCTGGACGCAGCCCATAGACTCCAGCCACGCCTGGACGCAGCCCATAGACTCTAGCATTTACCCTAGATTACTACCACCGCTGGGCCCGGGTCACTGTCTCCTGTTTTGTGATTGTGCCTGCCTATCTCCCTGCTGAGTGTGGAAGCTGTGCAGAGCCGCCCACGAGCAGTAGGAACCACCAATGGCTGCTGCTCACTTGTCTGCCGCCGAGTCCAAAGCTCCACTCTCTGGCTGGTAACTATGTCAGCCAAGGGGAGAGTCTTGTGTATGTAAATTAAGCCAGAGAGCAGAGCAACAGAGCAGGAGAAGCTCCTCCTAGCACACTGCACAGGCCGGCGCTGACTGAGAGACAGTCTGACACTGACACTGAAATTAAAGTGAAAGTGGGCAGCCGCTGTGGGCCCCCACAGCTCATGGGTCCCCATTGCAGTGCTATCGCCTGCCTCTATTGACGGTACGCCACTGCTATCCCACAATGTACGCTTGAAGGTAAAAGGTCTGGGCCCCCAGCTTCTCCCTATCTCCTGTTTTTGACCCTGATGATAAGACCCCCACCACAACCCGCCACCCAAGGGGACGGGCCAGGACAGAAGTCAAAAACCCCACGATAAATAATGACAGACAGGAGTAAAAACAAAACTCATGCACGTCCCTCCTTGTACACCTTTTGTTGTCTTCTGGTGTTGGTTAATGGTAACATGGAAAGGAAAAAGTAACAAAATAAGCTAAATACACACACACCAACACAACGGTCAGCAGCAGTAAGCACCTCCACACTGCTCCAGGCCTAGCTCCAGACTGAACTGAATAACCAGCTCCCCCTGCAGGAAGCAGAGGGCATTTATCCAGCCCAGAAGTGGCCATCAGAGCAATCACCTGGGCAGAGTTAATAAGCTGCTGCTAGCAAGGAAAACTGACCTTAACCCTGCGACTGCCAAAAGAAAAACATAGATGTAATGTGTAAGTCATCAGATGATAAAAGAGACCCTGATCCTGTCATTAACCCCACCAAGAGACGACAGACACATTGGAAGTTTTTTTCCAAAATGTAGGAAAGTAGATCTGGATATGGATCTTTATTATCAGGGATGTACCAAAATAAAGCACAGCTTAAATAAATGCAATCGCAAAAGTACATTATAAGCCAATGCCCACACACGCAGCGTCCACGTTATCACGGACACCTGCCACGTCCTTTCATGTGACCTAGAAGTGCAGAAAAAAATCAGGGGAGTTTCCCATGGATCAATTTGTGTGAATTTACACAATCTGAACCACTTCAAGCGGTGTCTGGTCATCCTCCTTGTAAGGTTTTCTCATGAAACAGTTTTATGAGTATGCCGGGAGATGTGACCGAGAAAAATCACTCAGAAAAAGGAAAACAGCCAAAAGCCAACAATGGCATCAGAACTGGACCAAGAGGCAATAGAAGCAGGAGGTCCAGTCTGGACCAAGAGGCCATGGAAGCAGGAGGTCCAGTCTGGACCAAGAGGCCATGGAAGCAGGAGGTCCAGTCTAGACCAAGAGGCCATGGAAGCAGGAGGTCCAGTCTAGACCAAGAGGCCATGGAAGCAGGAGGTCCAGTCTGGACCAAGAGGCCATGGAAGTAGGAGGTCCAGTCTGGACCAAGAGGCCATGGAAGTAGGAGGTCCAGTCTGAATCATGGTTCTTTCACATGGTGTTGGCGGCCATGTTTGCCGCTTACTAGCGAACACAGTTTCACCAGGATACACTATGTGAATAGGACACGCCGGCAGAGGTGGCTGACATTTTTGTGCCGTCACTCTGCTCGTACACCTCAAAACATTGTTCAGGAGGAATAAGGCAAAGAGATCAAGATTCTGACATGTCAAAAATTCCTCCGATCTCAATCCTATTGAGCATCTAAGGGACGCACCGCAAAAACAAGTCTGCTCTATGGTCTCCTTACCTTACAAGAATCTGCGGCTAACGTCTAGGTGCAAACTACAACAGGGCACCAGAGGTCCTATGGAGTCCCTGCATGGATGCATCAGAAGAGGGTTACTGAAAAACTATACAGTATAGCCGTCCCCTAATGGGTCCATGGATTCTGAGAGATGATGAGGTTATTCTCTATGTTTAAATCCATCTGAGGTTCCTGTTCAGAGGGAGTCAGTCTCTCTATAAATGTAAACAAATAATGTAGTTTCCATTGTTTCTGTTGTTTTTTGGATCATTTTAACTTGACCCCAGGAGAGACTATCCAACACCTCCATAGCTTCCTTATTGGAGAGGGAATTTAGAGATCGTATTTTCCTTACTAAATACATTTAGTCTGACAGATCAGAGGACTGTCATCTTTCCACGATCCCGGTCTTGAAATGTAAAATTTCAGTTTCTGAAATCTAGATTTTCTACAGCGGACAGCTTATCTAAATGTGTGATGTTTGCGCCTCGTCCACAGGCAGCTCCAGGCCTGGGAGTCGCACGTGGTTCTGACTCTTATTAGCTTTAATGTTTTATTCAAACAATGAAAAGAACCAAAACATTTTTATTAAGACAAAGATTAAAAAATAGAAATCCAGGTATTGAATTGATGTATACACAGATCGTCAGCTGGTCATGGATTCCATCACTGTGTGGTTGTGTCTTCCATAGATGGATCCAGGAGTGGAAACCCACCAGAGATATGCCCTCGTCCTCTGTATCCCCAGGACCGTCCAGAGAGATGGCCCCGTCCTCTGTATCCTCAGGACCCACCAGAGAGATGTCCCCGTCCTCTGTATCCTCAGGACCCACCAGAGATATGCCCTCGTCCTCTGTATCCCCAGGACCATCCAGAGAGATGGCCCCGTCCTCTGTATCCTCAGGACCCACCAGAGAGATGTCCCCGTCCTCTGTATCCTCAGGACCCACCAGAGAGATGTCCCCGTCCTTTGTATCCTCAGGACCCACCAGAGAGATGTCCCCATCCTCTGTATCCTCAGGACCCACCAGAGAGATGTCCCCGTCCTCTGTATCCTCAGGACCCACCAGAGAGATGTCCCCGTCCTCTGTATCCTCAGGACCCACCAGAGAGATGTCCCCGTCCTCTGTATCCCCAGGACCCACCAGAGAGATGTCCCCGTCCTCTGTATCTCCAGGACCCACCAGAGAGATGTCCCCGTTCTCTGTATCCTCAGGACGATCCGGAAGAAAATCACAGCGTCCCGGAGAATAAGGTAGATGACTGTTGTGAATGTCAGTTATGCTTTTGCTGCTGTGAGGCTCCCTCTTATGGCCAGGAATGGTTTGGTCAGAGACCAGGTGTGTTGAGCAATGGGCGTTTCCATTGCTAAACTCTCTGCCTATTTAAACACTGGTCTGCTAGCAGGCTATGCCGGATGTCAGTTGTTCTTTGTTTACCAGCCTGCTTCATTCTGCTCCAGACCACATCTACCCCAGATAAGTGCTTGGCTCTTTATTTGTTGTTTGGTTCTTTTACTCTTATCTGAGTTTGTCATTTGCTGTGGTTGTTTTCAGTTTATTTGCATGCAGGGATCTTCCCTCTCAGTTGCTTAGCTGGGAAGCTCCCTGCAGCTATATTTGGAGTATTGCTCCTATTAGTCCATGTGTTTGTTGCTTCTTGAATTTGTAATGGTTCCTGCTTTCTGTTCATTGGTATGACAAGAGTGCCTGGTATAGGACGGAGTTCAGATCTAGCCATCTGAGGGCTTTTTGTACTATCAGGTTTTTTGATTTTTGCAGATCCTTTCTCTGGCCACCATCAGTCCCTTTCCTATCCTGTCCTATTTAGTCAGTAGGGCCTCACCTTTTGCTAATCCTGTCATCTACCTGTGTATTGTGTTTTCCTATATCACCGCAGTCTTTGAATGTGGGGGGCTTCCTATTCTTTATCTATTTTCTGAGGCAGAGAGTTATTCATCTTTCCTTCCTTTAGGATAGCTAGCTCTCCGGCTGGGTCCGCGTTGCACAGGATGTTAGTTCACCCCTCGGCTACTTCTAGTGTTGATTGTTAGTAAAGGAACCCACTGACTTTTAGCCTGGAGAGGGGGTTTGTAGAGTATACGCCAGGGGGCAGCCACCATCCAGACCGGCCGGACTTGACCCTTTTGGGACGTGGTTCGGTCAGCCCACCTCTCACCAGGGCCCCACGTGTTCGGTGTCTAGATATGACCCTGCGGGTCCTAATTACTCCTTGAAGGGGACTTCTCCTCCCACCTCCCACAGGTGCAGCACCTCGCTGCTTCTCTGGTGGACTCTCCTGCCCTCGGTTTCCCGTCTCCCCTTTTTGTTCTACATGCTTCACCCCACTAACCACTCCCTACTTGGCAGCACCAGGAAAGTGGCTTAGCACAATGTGGCCATTTACCATAACACACATCAAGCAAATACAATCAGTCTGCAGGTCTGGGGGGGCCGAGGCCTTCACCCCCTTTACAGATGTGGTTGAGTTTTCCATCCATCTTTTTATTCTGAATTGTTACATTTGGTTTATTAGGCTGAAGATCTGACTATGATTAAAGTAAAGTCTGAAGAAGAGAAAACGAGGGACGACCAACCATGTGAAGTAAAGGAGGAAACTTCAGTAGATGTTATCGGAGGTATGTGAAAATTAGACATCTCAGAGGGTTTATAAGGTGAGTCTCCCTTGGTTCTCTTGGCAATCAATGAGCCCCAGACCTCTTTGTTCACTGGACTGAAGCAGAGTCTACAATCTGACCGGTTCGCCTCTGTGTCACCTGCTTTTCGGTAATGCCGTCTTTTCAACAGAATATTTATCAAAGTAAAATGTCCCAGCAGTCAGACAATATAAAACATCCACATGTTTGTGTTTCTGTACTCGGCCTGTACAATAGCGTTATTGTATAAATGTTAGGTTCTGACCCAAAATAATGCAGAAAGTTTCTCCAGAAACACAATCTATAGCTTCTTGCCTCCGCAGTCAATTATGTTTTATACGTTTGTATTTTTCCACCGCTTTTCTTCCAAGAGCCAGAGGGTTATTTATCTGTCAAAATAGCAACATGAAGGCTTGCCTTTTGCTGGACGAGTTGTGTGGTTTGAAGGACGTCGTCCATTTTACCATACAATGTACTGAAAAATGGGAAAAAGATGAAAGCAGGATTTGCTGGCATGGTATTTTTTGCGAGGTGTAAGAATGGCCCGGTACTGCGATTATCCAGGGCAGTGCGATTATCCAGGGCAGTGTGATTATGGCCATAACAAACATACAGAGATTTTAGTCAATTAAATAGTCAGTAAAAAATTCAGAAGTTTGTAAAAAATAAAAAAGAATTTACTTTATGGCGCCATTTCTCAAGACCTCTGATATTTTTATTTTTCTGTCCACAGAACTGTGAGGGCTCGTTTTGTGCGAATCAACATGATGATTGTACTAATAGCAATTTGGGGAACAAATTAAGTTTTGATATTGTTTTTATTTATTTATTAAGGGAAGTGCGACATCCAAAAAATGAAATTATGACATTTTTTCTTTTTATGGTGTTTACCATATGAGTTATTTAACTTTTATATTGTTATACCGTGGATAAAATGGTAAATAGAGCCAAAGCACTAGGAGCTGATTAGCGCAGATTTATTTTCTTTTTATTTGTTAGACCAGTTTTTTTCAGATGCATCAACACCAAATAAGTGTATGTTTTTTTATTTTCTATGTAAAAGGGCATATAATTTGACTTTTTATATATTTTTTTTAAATCTTATTCTTAATCGGTAGTACAGTATATTGTGACAATCGCTGTCCCCTATGAAGCAGCATTTAAATAGCTAATAGCAGCAATCGGAGCTCAGTTCCTTCCGCTGCTGTTAGACACAGATGTGGGCTGTGAAAGACACCAAGTATCTGCCGCACAAGGAGAGCGCTCGGATCCCGAGCCTCCTCCACACGTGGTCAGCCCTGCACTGACTCTTGTATATGTCTTTTTGCGTGATGAGGTTAAATTGCTGTGCTGGTAGTCCTTAAAAATGGCTGACAGAATTCAGGGAGGTAAAAACAAAAAAATAAAATCACCTTAGACGACATCTAAGATCTTAAACTGCCAGGATCAGAGTTAAATGCTGTATAACACGTCTGACGGCCACAGTGTGAGGTGGCCCCTGAGCTCATATGATGTAGAGTCACCTCACAAGTTACCGAGTGATTAACTATCACATCCTCATTAAAAGTCCTAAATCTTTTAATGTTTTGTCTTGGGATCCCATCTCGTGATCTCGTTCTTTGCAGACATTGTCCTGTGTAAATTATGCTTGGTTATAACTAAGGGTGTTAAGCCAGAAACGCGTTACCGTTAGTTGTGCACTGTCTGTCTATGCACGAATAAAGGAACACTGTTGTTACACCCAGCTGGATTACTTTCTTCACTGTGTAAACTATTACTAATGGGTAACAATGGCAGACTGAACAATCTATTACCGATCGTTCAGTGTTTGTCGTTAAGTGCGGTCTACCTGTGTAGAGGTTTCTAAACGACCCCCACTCGGTAAATATTTACAAATCAATAGTCGTGTAACTACCAAATAGGATGATGTAAATCCAACTCTACAGTTATCCTTTAAGTCTGTCTTTGGCGCCAAAACAAGACCTCAAAACGTCATGCGTATTTCCAGTTTAATATAAATGTTCTATATTTGCCTACTTTGTGATTTTAAAAAAAAATCAAATAATCCTGACTTCCATTTTTTTAATTTTGACAGAAAATCCTAATGAGCAATCTAAAGAAAATTTTATGTTATCACTAAATAATAAAAGAGATGAAAATAACATGCAGCACTCTTCAGGAGAAAAACTTACAACCATACCACCAAAACTTCACAGAACAGATCTATCTTATAATCTCCCTAAACATAAAGACCCTTCTCCCGCCCGATCACAGATTAGAAGAAATCACACAATGGAGAAGCCATTCTCCTGTTCAGAATGTGGGAAATGCTTTACATGTAACTCACAGCTAATTATACATGAGAGAAGACACACAGGAGAGAAGCCGTATGCCTGCTTAATATGTGGAAAGTGCTTTATAGATAAACCACATCTTGCTTCACATAAGAGAAGTCACACAGGAGAGAAGCCGTATTCATGTTCTGAATGTGGGAAATGCTTTAGAACTAAACCACATCTTGCTAGACATGAGAAAATCCACACTGGAGAAAAGCCGTATTCATGTTCTGAATGTGGGAAATGCTTTAGAACTAAAACACATCTTGCTAGACATGAGAAAATCCACACTGGAGAGAAGCCATATTCATGTTCACTATGTGGGAAATGTTTTACAGAAAAGGCAAATCTTATTTCACATGGGAGAATTCACACAGGAGAGAAGCCATATTCATGTCCAGAATGTGGGAAATGCTTTACAGACAAAGCAAGTATTATTGCACATGAGAGAGGCCACACAGGGGAGAAGCCGTATTCATGTCTAGTATGTGGGAAGAGTTTTATAGATAAATCAAATCTTGGTAGACATGAGAGAACGCACACAGGGGAGAAGCCGTACTCATGTTCACTATGTGGGAAATGCTTTACTGGTAAACCTAATCTTATTATACATGAAAGAATTCACCGAGGAGAGAAGCCGTATCCATGTCCACAATGTGGGAAGTGCTTTACTGATAAATCAAGTGTCAGTAAACATCAAAAAAGTCACACTTAAAACTGATGAGAAAATTTTCATTGACACAAAAACATATTCTTGTTGGGATATGGGAAATTCTATAATAGCAAAAAATTAAAATGACAACTTTTAAGTGTGATCGGGATCCATGGAGGAAGCGTACTGTGTACATGAGGAAGAAATTAGCTAAGCCGTGAAGGTGAATCGTCATCACGAGTATTGCGGCGGAAAATCAATAATGACAGTAAGAAAAAAAGACGATCCCAAGTAAGCGTTTTATTTCTGAACATATGTGAACCAATCTTCATTTGACCTTCATTCAAACAGATTACTAAACTGGACAAAAAAAAAAAAAAGAACAGAACAGACGCCATTTCCTTGTGTTGCTCCAAAACCTCGTAATGTCCCTTTGGCAAAAATGTTAGAAAATTAGCAAATCTTTACATTCTACTTTTCTCTGAAAATATTCTTTTAATTGGAAATGCTGATGCATTAACCAAAATATGCAAGTGTGAAAGTCAGCTAGTTAATCATACAGGGAGGTTTATATTCCAGTATTCCATGGAGGACAAACACAACCAGTTTTACATCCTCTCCAGCATCTTCATCGGATTAATAATAATAATAATAATAATAATAATAATAATAATGGTGATGATAACATTTTTTATTGATGTAGCACCAACATATTCCGAAGCGCTTTACAATTCAGAGGACGCATGTGCAAACAATATATGACATGACAGGTAACACGGTTTAACAATTCATTCAGGAGAGAGGGCTTGGCTCGCAAGGTTACAATCCGAGGAACGATAGGAGTGGCACAAATGGTGAAAAGGACTTGTATTGTTTGGTGCAGCCATCTCTGATAATAAATGAAGGTATTCATGCAAAACTTCATGAATCGGTCATCAGCAATTATCTGTGTCTGCCCCGATGCTAAGTGCTATTCTAAGAATACGGGAAAGGAGAACTGAGAACATTTACTTCACTGATGTGTTGTCTAACGAGAGAACTACTTCTACTCCTTCCGTCTACTAACCTCCCTAAACACGACATCTCCCTCTCTGTGTGTGGCACCAAGATAACTCCGAGGCAGCAGGCTCGCAGTCTGGGGGTTATGCTTGACACAGATCTCTCGATCACCTCCTATGTACAATCTCTTGCTCTCTCTTGTCGCTTGCACCTCAAGAACATCTCTAGAATCCGCCCCTTTCTCACAATGGAAATGACAAAAACCCTCACTGTGCCCCTGATCCACTCCCACCTTGACTACTGTAACTCTCTATTAATTGGTCTCCCCCTAACTAGACTCTCTCTTCTACAGTCCATCCTTAATGCAGCAGCCAGGGTCACCTATCTGGCTAACCGCTACTCAGATGCTTCCGTTCTGTGCCAGTCACTGCACTGGCTGCCCATATATCACAGGATCCAATTCAAATTGTTTGTTCTCACCCACAAATCTGTCCTAAATGCAGCACCCCCCCTACATCTCCACCCTCATCGCTGTCTATCACTATACCCGTTCTCTACGCTCCGCAAACAACTTTCAACTAACATCCACACTGATCCAAACCTACCACTCCCGGCTCCAAGACTTCTCCCGAGATGCACCAATCCTCTGGAATGCTCTGACCCAAGAAACCAGGATGAACCACAACTTACACAGCTTCAGACGCTTCCTAAAAACACATCTTTTTAGGGTGGCCTATCACACTCCCTAATCAAAGTCAATTCATATATATACATTCCACTATTTCTTAGAACATAACTCTCCATCAAACTCTACCACACTCAAAAGCATCACAAAGATTTGCTGGTGACGGCTCGTGCAGCCTTTATCTATCCCCCATTTCTTCGAGATGGCTGGCCGTCATCCCCACCTTACCCCATTGTCGAATGTAAGCTCTCACGCAGGGCTGTGGAGTCGGAGTCGGAGTCGTGGAGTCGGAGTCGGAGTCGGAGCTCATTTTGGTGGAGTCGGAGTCGGAGTCGGAGTCGGTATAAAATGCACCGACTCCGACTCCTAAAATATATAATAAATTGGGGACAGGAGTGCAATGCAGAATGTGCTGAATATTTTACTAAATAATAACATTTAGTATAATGCTTATATTTAAGTGAAAAATTTATTGTAGTACAATGTGAACATCAGACATTTAATTGTTTTTATGATACAATAATCAAGATATTTGGATAGAACATAAAATATTTATTGGAATACAACTTTAGAACACAAAAAACTAATAAATTGTAAATATGTAATATATATATATATATATATATATATATATATATATATATATATACACACAGTGTATATACACACACAAGATATATATGTAATCTACTGTATATTACATAGTGTATTACATATTTACAATTTATTACAGTTTTTTGTGTTCTAAAGTTGTATTCCAATAAATATATTTTATGTTCTATCCAAATATCTTGATTATCGTATCATAAAAATTATTAAATGTCTGATGTTCACATACACATATTCATGTACTACAATAAATTTTTCACCTAACTAAGCAATATATGTAGGAGTCGGAGTCGGAGTCGGAGTCGGAGTCGGAGTCGGAGTCGGAGTCGGAGTCGGAGTCGGTGCAAGAGAATTTGAGGAGTCGGAGTCGGAGTCGGAGTCGAAGGTTTGGCTTACCGACTCCACAGCCCAGTCTCACGAGCAGGGATGTCATTATTTTTTCTCTAATTATTGTATTTTCTTTAACGGTTACTTATGAATGTTTGATGGTATGTGAACCTCTGAATTGTAAAGCGCTGCAGAATATGTTGGCACTATAGAAATAAAGATTATTATTATTATTATTATTAATAAGGACAAGGGTTAGGTGTTTCGCTTTTTTCTGGTGTATTCCCATGCACCACTCCCCACCCAAAAAAAGTGTATACACTGCATGGTTTCCTTTTTTTCTTGTCGTCCTCCTCCACCATATGAACAGGGTCTTTATGTAGATTTCGCTCCACACTTTGAGGGCCATTATCACCTTGGAGGCCTCAAAAATACATCTTTGAATCAGAGCTTCCCATCCAAGAGCAATTGAAAACCAGATCACAAAAGCCACCAGAATATCAAGGAACCATCTCCTACATTACAAACCTAGAGAAGAAACCAACCGGGTCCCTCTTGTAGTCACCTACAATCCAAATCTGGAGGTGTCACGAGGAGCCGCACGGAAACTACAACCATTACTGCAAAAAGATGCCCGGTTACAATCTATATTTCCAGACCCCCCACTTCTATGTTTTATTCAGCCCCCGAATCTAAGAAGCATCATTGTCAGAAGCTCCCTGTCCTCTCCAACAACAGGACCATTTCCCTGCAACCAGAAAACATGTAAGACCTGTCCATTTATACTGACAACGGACAAGATAAAGATCCCCAGATCACATCAGGACTACAAGATCCCAGGTACCTTCAGCTGCACCACAACCAATGGGGTGTACTTAATTATATGTACCAAATGTCCACCTGGGGGTCTGTATGTAGGGGAGACCGGACAACAGCTCAGGACAAGGATGAATTCTCACCGCCACACAATTGGAGAAAAAAGGATGGATCTACCTGTGGCCAAACATTTCTGTAACCCCGACCCCAGCATCATGGACAGATTTCATGTTATACTCGGCCTGATGAAGAGACCGGAGGAGTCTGGAGCTGCTATTCATCACCGTCTTTTCAGTCAGCCATTAACCCCTTAGCGACCCATGACGTACTGGGTATGTCATAGATTGTGTGAGGTTAATCCCCGCCCCCTGCTGTGGGCAGGCAGCAGCGATCCATGCACATATCATCTGACTTCAACAGCTGACATGTGCCTGCTAGTCGACAATGGAATCACTTCCACCCGCGACTATTAACCCCTTACATCTCGCTGTCAAAATCTGGCAGCGAGATGTATATGCGCGCCGCCATTATGATCTCTTACCCGGCTCCCATCAGATATCACGTGACGTGATGACGTGACTTCCGGTGGTTACATTGGTAGCACAGGGTCATGTGATGATGCCTGTATCTATCATGAGTCACTTCCTCTTACACCCAGCAGACTGCGGTGTGTAATAGGAGAGCTCCTTTTCTGCAGATCTGAGCTCTGTAGCTGTGATCTGGAGATATGGCAGAGTGATCAGATTGCTGATCCATAAAGCCCCCTAAGGGACCTAGTAAAATAAAAAAAATAGTTAAAAAAAGTTTTTAAAAAAAACCTAAGATCAAATCACCCCCCTTTCACCCCATTGAAAATGAAAAGGTTAAAAAAATAATAAATATACACATATTTGGTATCGCCGCGTTTAGAAATACCCGATCTATCAAAATATAAAATCAATTAATCTGATCGTTTAAACAACGTAGCGGCAAAAAAATTCCAAACGCCAAAATTGCGGGGGTTTTTTGTCCGCAAATTTTGCGTAAAATGCAATAACAGGCGATCAAAACGTAGCCTCTGCACAAAAATAGTACAGTTAAAAACATCAGATCGAGATGCAAAAAATAAGCCATCACTGAGCCATAGATCCTGAAAAATGAGACTGTTGCGTGTTTCGGAAAATGGCGCAAAACGTGCGCCACTTTTTTGGGACAGACTTATGAATTTTTTTTTAACCCCTTAGGTACAAGTAAACCTATTCATGTTTGGTGTCTACGAACTCCCACTGACCTGAGGCATCACATCGATACATCACATTTACCATGTAGTGAACACTGTGAATAAAATATCCCAAAAACTTCTGTGCAATCACACTTTTTTTGCTGTTTTCCAGTACACCATATGGTAAAACTTATGGTTTCATTTATAACTACAACTCATCCCGCAAAAAACAAGTTCTCATATGGCAAGATTGTCGGAAAAATAAAAGAGTTACGGCTCTCGGAAGAAAGAGAGGAAAAAACAAACAAACGGAAAATGCCCGGGGTTGAAGGGGTTAAAAGCATCAACCACTGAGGACTTTGGTTTTTTAACCACTTATTTCCAGACCTTGCTTCTTCTCTATGCGCTTCCTATAGAAGCCTCCCGCTCTTTATATACTTCTCCCCTCAGCACAAGCTCCACCCCCTCTGGTCACATGGTCACCATAAAGATCCTTCATCCACCACTTATACCCTACTGCTGAGCTCCGCCCACTCACGTGACTGGTCACATGGTGATGACATCATCACAGGTCCTTCATCTATTCAGATCTTACGGCAGAAGGGTAACATCTAAATAACAAAAAGTCAAAAAAGACAAATTCGATCACCTGACATCCTGCGTCACGTGACACCTGCGCTGCACAAGATCCTTCCAGAGAGCACCGGAGACACCAGAGGAAAGGTAACATGGAGGATAGGAGACACAGACCCTGTGCAGCGGCAGCTGGGGGCTACACACGTCTGTACCTGCCTCCACACACACATACTCTCCTAGTAACGCACACTAGTGTTCCACATGACCCCCATACTGCCCCCACACACAGTATAATACCCCCATACTGCCCCCACACACAGTATAATACCCCCATACTGCCCCCACACACAGTATAATACCCCCATACTGCCCCCACACACAGTATAATACCCCCATACTGCCCCACACACAGTATGATGCCCCCATACTGCCCCCCCACACAGTATAATACCCCCATACTGCCCCCACACACAGTATGATGCCCCCATACTGCCCCCACACACAGCATGATGCCCCCATACTGCCCCCACACACAGTATGATACCCCCATACTGCCCCCACACACAGTATGATGCCCCCATACTGCCCCCACACACAGTATAATACCCCCATACTGCCCCACACACAGTATGATGCCCCCATACTGCCCCCACACACAGTATAATACCCCCATACTGCCCCCACACACAGTATGATGCCCCCATACTGCCCCCACACACAGCATGATGCCCCCATACTGCCCCCACACACAGTATGATGCCCCCATACTGCCCCCATACAGTATGATGCCCCCATAGTGCCCCACAAACAGTATGATGTCCCCATAGTGCCCCACACACAGTATGATGCCCCCATAGTGCCCCCACACAGTATGATGCCTTTGTAGTGCCCCACACACAGTATGATGCCCCTGTAGTGCCCCACACACAGTATGATGCCCCCATAGTGCCCCACACACAGTATGATGCCCCCATAGTGCCCCCACACAGTATAATACCCCCATAGTGCCCCACACACAGTATGATGCCTCCATAGTTCCCCACACACAGTATGATGCCTTTTGTAGTGCCCCACACACCGTATGATGCCCCACACACAGTATGATGCCCCCATAGTGCCCCACACACAGTATGATGCCCCCATAGTGCCCCACACACAGTATGATGCCCCCATAGTGCCCCCACACACAGTATGATGCCTCCATAGTGCCCCACACACAGTGTGATGTTTTACCATCATTTTGGTCCTAGGGTGGGTAAGATTATTTGTAAGACTACTGAAGTTCCAATATACCCTAGCATAAGCATAAGCAATCACAATCTCCAAAGAAATCTGGCCCTTAGCTTCAGTGTTTTTAAGGTTTTTCCAGCATATGTGATGCAGGAAAACCAACTCAACAGGACACAGAGAAAATCAGACTTCAAACCCTTGGCCGAATTATCAATCCTCCAAATATACAAGTTCACCTCGGTCTAAAAATTATCCCCCAGTAAGACCTTCGTTGACGAGGGGACATAACATATATATATATAGTATAGAAAAAAAGATACAAAATTGGACCCCTCCATCCAGATGGGGGGCTGCCTCTCCTTGCGCTTCGGAGTACCCCAGTTAACCAAGTAGATGCTGGTCCAAGAGATGTACTCATCAGTTATGTCTCCGGTGGAGCAAGCTCCTTCAATCCATGCGGTGACAGCTCTGAGAAAAAGCTGAATAAGTGCGATTTTGTATATTACAAATGATGTCAGAGCGTCTCCTGTTTTATAAAGGTCTCTGAAGGCCTCAATCCCTCCCAGTCACTCACTTTTCTTATATTCCCGTCCAAAACAGTCCTTTTCCTGAATAACCCACGAAACATGGACAAGCACCAGAACAAAATTGCCAAAAGAATATTAAGTTTCGCCCTGGAGATCATCTACCTGTTGACCGGAGAGGTAATTAAACGTCTATATTTCTCTGCTTTGTATTATTTTACCTGTAACCCCAGGAGAGGGAGGTGTGAGGAACCATCCAGTGCCCTGTAGAACGCCCCCCAGACATTACAAGGTCGTAAATGAAGGCAACTGCCGAAAATGTGAAGAGTTTGATGTGAGAACAGGAATGATGTAGGGGGATGAGAATGGCAAGTAGGCACTTTATAAGGAAGACGGGAGAACCAACAACCAAGAGAATCGGATGGACCGAGTCTGGCAGAAAGGTGGAACGATTGGCCAAGACTTGGGCTTATTCATGTAGAGCAGGAGAACCCAAACCTCCCTTACCACACTCCGCTCTGAGAGATGAGCCAAATTCTGTGCAAAGCAATAGTCGTAGCCCCCAGTGTGACCATATGACGGTAAAATTCTCCATAAAGTGATAGAAGCCCCATTACCCTCTTGTAAATCATTCATGGCCCCAGTGCCCTCTTTTAATGTAGTAATAAAGCCTTTCAGTGCCTCCATAACAAATACAGTGCCTTGCGAAAGTATTCGGCCCCCTTGAATTTTTCACAAAGAGGACGAAGATGGCTGAAAGAGGAGGCGCACAAGGATGTGTACGAGGACGCCATCTTCGTCCTCTTTGTGAAGCCTGTGTGCATGACGCGTCTACGTTATACACACTCGCCAGTCCCGCGCTGGACGTCGTGTGTGGATGACGTAGACGCGTCATGAACCACGGCTACAAAAGAAGGAGAACAAAGATTGCCGATAGAGGCGGCGCCGGCACCAGACAACAGAGACGCCCATATGGCCCAACTCCACTACAGCGCGATTGTTAGGTGAGTATTATAAAGTGTTTTTTACGTTCTACACAGCGGCCTGGGCTCCTATATACAGCATGTTAGATTACTGTATATAAGAGCCCGATGGTGGTGGCCGCAGCTTATAGGCCGAAAAAGTGGTGACAGGTTCCCTTTAACAGGCCTAGTTTATGCATTGAGGAGGGGAGTGTAGGTGGAAGGAGGCAGATTATTATCCTCTAGAAAGGTCTCTGTGACGTCTCTGTCCATACACAGGATTACACAATAGTGAAGAAGACATCAGGTGACTGTGCGACTCCTGACAACCATGAGTCAGGAGGGCGGAGCAAGAGGCGGGGCCCAATCACAGAGCCGCCCCCTCACTCACTGATACATGAGAGGAGCAATAAGAAAATCCTAGAACTCACCAACAAGATGATCGAGCTGCTGACCGGAGAGGTGGGAATGCTGGGACATTATACGGGACCAGCGCTGGAGGATTCTGGGTAATAACTGTATCATTGTGTGTTGTCAGGTTCCTGTAAGGTGTCAGGACGTCACCGTCTATTTCTCCATGGAGGAGTGGGACTATCTGGAAGGACACAAGGATCTGTATGAGGAGGTGATGATAGAGAACGACCGGCCCCCGACATCACAGGGTAAGAGGAGGCATAATAGAATGATTGCAATGTAGGACAAACATCCAAAACTGATATAAAAGTCTGTGAGGACATCTCATGTCCGTCTCAAAAACGAAGTCCATGATGTGTAATATAATTGTTTGTAGCGAAATACACAGCACAGAAATGTTTCACCAGACATCGAGTGGTTAATGCTTCAGTCATTGTGTCACGGGGGTGACAAATGGGGGTGACTGGAAAGGAGCCCCTGAGCTGGCCCTCAGACTAGCATACCCTATGCTATCCCTCAGGGGAGTACATAGAAATCATGGGGCTTCATAGCAAAATTCTAATTGGGACCCCCCAAACCCCACCCCTACCCCCCAAAAAAAACCATACTCAGCTATAGTCATCGAGAGCATATCACACAACTTTGAAGACCTCACAAACTAATTTTCCTCCTATTGAGCCCCTGGATTTCCCTTTCATTGCACCCAGAATGTATGATGCCAACAAAAGTGCCCCCCAAACACTGCACAATACCCCCACAGGGAATTCCCCCACAGTACCCTCCACACACACAGTATGATGACCCTACTGTACCCCCTCCAACTAATCCAACACAGTATGATCCCCAACTGTGACCCCCCCCCCCCACACACCTCTCCACACTGTATAGAGAACCCTACATACAGTATAATGGCCTCAACATTGTATAATGCTTCCCACATAGTCCTCCATGCACTGTAATGCCCCCCGCATAGTCCTCCATGCATTGTAATGCCCCCCGCATAGTCCTCCATGCATTGTAATACACCCTGCATAGTCCTCCATACATTATTGACGGGATGGGGCATACACGTTACTGGGGGGTAGCATATACATTATCACTCCAGCCACACCTGGACGCAGCCCATAGACTCCAGCCACGCCTGGACGCAGCCCATAGACTCCAGCCACACCTGGACGCAGCCCATAGACTCCAGCCACACCTGGACGCAGCCCATAGACTCCAGCCACACCTGGACGCAGCCCATAGACTCCAGCCACACCTGGACGCAGCCCATAGACTCCAGCCACACCTGGACGCAGCCCATAGACTCTAGCCACGCCTGGACGCAGCCCATAGACTCCAGCCACGCCTGGACGCAGCCCATAGACTCCAGCCACACCTGGACGCAGCCCATAGACTCCAGCCACACCTGGACGCAGCCCATAGACTCCAGCCACGCCTGGACGCAGCCCATAGACTCCAGCCACGCCTGGACGCAGCCCATAGACTCCAGCCACGCCTGGACGCAGCCCATAGACTCCAGCCACGCCTGGACGCAGCCCATAGACTCCAGCCACGCCTGGACGCAGCCCATAGACTCTAGCATTTACCCTAGATTACTACCACTGCTGGGCCCGGGTCACTGTCTCCTGTTTTGTGACTGAGCCTGCCTATCTCCCTGCTGAGTGTGGATGCCATGCAGAGCCGCCCACGAGCAGTAGGAACCACCAATGGCTGCTGCTCACCTGTCTGCCGCCGAGTCCAAAGCTCCACTCTCTGGCTGGTAACTATGTCAGCCAAGGGGAGAGTCTTGTGTATGGAAATTAAGCCAGAGAGCAGAGCAACAGAGCAGGAGAAGCTCCTCCTAGCACACTGCACAGGCCGGCGCTGACTGAGAGACAGTCTGACACTGACACTGAAATTAAAGTGAAAGTGGGCAGCCGCTGCGGGCCCCCACAGCTCATGGGTCCCCATTGCAGTGCTATCGCCTGCCTCTATTGACGGTATGCCACTGCTATCCCACAACGTACGCTTGAAGGTAAAAGGTCTGGGCCCCCAGCTTCTCCCTATCTCCTGTTTTTGACCCTGATGATAAGACCCCCACCACAACCCGCCACCCAAGGGGACGGGCCAGGACAGAAGTCAAAAACCCCACCGATAAATAATGACAGACAGGAGTAAAAACAAAACTCATGCACATCCCTCCTTGTACACCTTTTGTTGTCCCCTGGTGTTGGTTAATGGTAACATGGAAAGGAAAAAGTAACAAAATAAGCTAAATACACACACACACCAACACAACGGTCAGCAGCAGCAGCAGCAGCAGCAGCAGCAGCAGCAGCAGCAGCAGCAGCAGCAGCAGCAGCAGCAGCAGCAGCAAGCACCTCCACACTGCTCCAGGCCTAGCTCCAGACTGAACTGAATAACCAGCTCCCCCTGCATGAAGCAGAGAGTATTTATCCAGCCCGGAAGTGGCCATCAGAGCAATCACCTGGGCAGAGTTAATAAGCTGCTGCTAGCAAGGAAAATTGACCTTAACCCTGCGACTGCCAAAAGAAAAACATACATGTAATGTGTAAGTCATCAGATGATAAAAGAGACCCTGATCCTGTCATTAACCCCACCAAGAGACGACTGAGACACATTGGAAGTTTTTTTCCAAAATTTAGGAAAGTAGATCTGGATATGGATCATTATTACCAGGGATATACCAAAATAAAGCACAGCTTAAATAAATGCAATCGCAAAAGTACATTATAAGCCAATGCCCACACACACAGCATCCACGTTATCATGGACACCTGCCACGTCCTTTCATGTCACCTAGAAGTGCAGAAAACAACACAACACTTCAAGCGGGCCTGGTCATCCTTACTAGACGAAGAATTCAAAAACTATCCTCCTTGTAAGGTTTTCTCATGAAACAGTTTTAGGAGTATGCCGGGAGATGTGACCGAGAAAAATCACTCAGAAAAAGGAAAACCGGTCTACAGCCAAAAGCCAACAATGGCATCAGAACTGCACCAAAAGGCCATGGAAGCAGGAGGTCCAGTCTGGACCAAGAGGCCATGGAAGCAGGAGGTCCAGTCTGGACCAAGAGGCCAAGGAAAGAAGGAGGTCCAGTCTGGACCAAGAGGCCATGGAAGCAGGAGGTCCAGTCTGGACCAAGAGGCCATGGAAGCAGGAGGTCCAGTCTGGACCAAGAGGCCATGGAAGCAGGAGGTCCAGTCTGGACCAAGAGGCCATGGAAGCAGGAGGTCCAGTCTGGACCAAGAGGCCAAGGAAAGAAGGAGGTCCAGTCTGGACCAAGAGGCCATGAAATCAGGAGGTCCAGTCTGGACCAAGAGGCCATGGAAGCAGGAGGTCCAGTCTGGACCAAGAGGCCATGGAAGCAGGAGGTCCAGTCTGGACCAAGAGGCCATGGAAGCAGGAGGTCCAGTCTGGACCAAGAGGCCATGGAAGCAGGAGGTCCAGTCTGGACCAAGAGGCCATGGAAGCAGGAGGTCCAGTCTGGACCAAGAGGCCATGGAAGCAGGAGGTCCAGTCTGGACCAAGAGGCCATGGAAGCAGGAGGTCCAGTCTGGACCAAGAGGCCATGGAAGCAGGAGGTCCAGTCTGGACCAAGAGGCCATGGAAGCAGGAGGTCCAGTCTGGACCAAGAGGCCATGGAAGTAGGAGGTCCAGTCTGGACCAAGAGGCCATGGAAGCAGGAGGTCCAGTCTGGACCAAGAGGCCATGGAAGCAGGAGGTCCAGTCTGCATGGAAGCAGGAGGTCCACTCTGGACCAAGAGGCCATGGAAGCAGGAGGTCCACTCTGGACCAAGAGGCCATGGAAGCAGGAGGTCCACTCTGGACCAAGAGGCCATGGAAGCAGGAGGTCCACTCTGGACCAAGAGGCCATGGAAGCAGGAGGTCCACTCTGGACCAAGAGGCCATGGAAGCAGGAGGTCCACTCTGGACCAAGAGGCCATGGAAGCAGGAGGTCCACTCTGGACCAAGAGGCCATAGAAGCAGGAGGTCCAGTCTGGACCAAGAGGCCATAGAAGCAGGAGGTCCAGTCTGGACCAAGAGGCCATAGAAGCAGGAGGTCCAGTCTGGACCAAGAGGCCATGGAAGCAGGAGGTCCAGTCTGGACCAAGAGGCCATGGAAGCAGGAGGTCCAGTCTGGACCAAGAGGCCATGGAAGCAGGAGGTCCAGGCTGAATCATGGTTCTTTCACATGGTGTTGGCGGCCATGTTTGCCGCTTACTAGAGAACACAGTTTCACTAGGATACACTATGGGAAGAGGACAAGCCGGCAGAGGCAGCTGACATTTTTCTGCCATCACTCTGCTCGTACACCTCAAAACATTGTTCAGGAGGAACAAGACAAAGAGATCAAGATAGTGACATGGCTCCAAATTCTTCCGATCTCAATACTATCGACCATCTAAGGGATGCACCGCAAAAACAAGTCTGCTCCATGGTTGCCTTTCCTTACAAAAATCTGCTGTTAACGTCTAGGTGCAAACTACAACAGGGCCCAAGAGGTCTTATGGGGTCCGTACATGGATGCATCAGAAGAGGGTTACTAAAAACTATATAACATAGTTCTGCTAGAGAGGATGAGGTTATTGTCTATGGTTAAGTCCATCTGAGGCTCCTGTTCAGATGGAGTCAGTCTCTCGATAAATGTAAACAAATAATGTAGTTTCCATTGTTTCTGTTGTTTTTTGGAACATTTTAACTTGACCCCAGGTGAGACTATCCAACACCTCCATAGTTTCCTTATTGGAGAGGGAATTTAGAGATCGTATTTTCCTTACTAAATACATTTAGTCTGAGAAATCAGAGGACGGTCATCACTCCACGATCCCAGTCTTGAAATATAAAATTTTGGTTTCTGAAGTCTAGATTTTCTACAGCGGACAGCTTATCTAAATGCAGTGATGTTTGCGCCTCGTCCACAGGCAGCTCCAGGCCTGGGAGTCCCACGTGGTTCTAACTCTTATTAGCTTAATGTTTTATTCAAACAATAAAAAGAACCAAAACATTTTTATTAAGACCAAGATGAAAAAATAGAAATCCAGGTATTGAATTGATGTATACAAAGATCATCAGCCGACCATGGATTCCATCACTGTGTGGTTGTGTCTCCCACAGATGGATCCAGGAGTGGAAACCCACCAGAGAGATGTCCTTGTCCTCTCTATCCCCAGGACCGTCCAGAGAGATGTCCTCATCCTCTGTATCCCCAGGACTGTCCAGAGGAGAATCACGACGTTCCAGAGACTCACCAGGTAGATGATGCCGAGCTCTCACCAAAACACGACCATAAAGTGATGGAACCAAAGGTCATTTTACGTTCTTTTCTTGTCTCTTTAGGCTGAAGATTTGATTGATATTAAGGTGGTGGTTATAGACGACAAAGAAAAAGAAGAAGCGATGGAGGACGATCAGCAGTGTAAAGAGGGGGTTATCAAACTAAACCATGTTTTGAGGGTCCTCTGGATAAAACTCCATTCAAATGACCATCACATGTAAATATTCTATTACGTTTTTTTCCTGCAGATGGATTCATTGAAAGAAACCCACCAGAGAGATGTCCCCGTCTTCTGTATCCTCAGGACGATCCGGAAGAAAATCACAGCGTCCCGGAGAATGATCAGGTAGGTGACGTTCAGCCCTGTACCAAATGCACATATAGAGGGAAGTGAGGACATTTCTGTCTCTCTAGTCAGAATTTTGTTTGAAGTTTCAAATGGTCATAGTTACCACACTATCGAAAAGGTTATGGATTCTTTAAGTTTCTTCCTTGTCCATGCTAAAGTGTTAGGCTTTTTAATAAAATGTACAGAACTTGCAAAAAGAGAGTCGAAGAGAGCGACACTAAACAAGCACACCAAAAAGAAAGACCTCAGACTATGTTAAAGGCCGCACTCTTCTTCTTCTTCATCGATGGATTTCTTTCCTCAATGCGTTCCCAGACCACTTGACGTTAGCAACCGGAGTTCCATCAAATTTGCCGGCCAGCCACTTCCCTGGTACTTGGGCTTCCAAGCCCCTCATCCCCTCTCTCATCTTTGTTCTGTCGGGCAGATTCATATAGGCCTTCAGGGGTCCATCTCCCACCTACAGGGATTAGCTATCAGCCGTGACGGGGGGGCCCTGGGGATGGCTCTCTTCTATCCCAGTCTGTCAGGACCTACTCCTATTCCTGAGGAACCCACTGACCTTCAGCCTGGAGAGGGGGTTTGTAGGGTATATGCCAGGGGGCAGCCACGATCCAGACCGGCCGGACTTGACCCTTTTGGGACGTGGTTCGGTGAACCCACCTCTCACCAGGGCCCCACGTGTTCGGTGTCTAGATAAGACCCTGCGAGTCCTAATTACTCCTTGAAGGGGACTTCTCCTCACACCTTCCACCGGTGCGGCACCTCGCTGCTTCTTTGGGGGACTCTCCTGCCCTTAGTTTCACGTCTCCCCTTTTTGTTCTACATGCTCCATCAAACTAACCGCTTTCCTACTTGGCAGTACCAGGAAAGTGGTGAGCACAATGTGGCCATTTACCATAACACACACCAAGCAAATACAATCAGTCTGCAGGTCTGGGGGGGCCGAGCCCTTCACCCCCTTACAGATGTGGTTGAGTTTTCCATCCATCTTTTTATTCTGAATTGTTACATTTGGTTTATTAGGCTGAAGATCTGACTATGATTAAAGTAAAGTCTGAAGAAGAGAAAACGAGGGACGACCAACCATGTGAAGTAAAGGAGGAAACTTCAGTAGATGTTATCGGAGGTATGTGAAAATTAGACATCTCAGAGGGTTTATAAGGTGAGTCTCCCTTGGTTCTCTTGACAATCAATGAGCCCCAGACCTCTCTGTTCACTGGACTGAAGCCGAGTCTACAATCTGACCGGTTCGCCTCTGTGTCACCTCCTTTTCGGTAACGCCGTGTTTTCAACAGAATATTTATCAAAGTAAAATGTCCCAGAAGTCAGACAATATAAAACATCCACATGTTTGTGTTTCTGTACTCTGCCTGTACAATAGCGTAATTGTATAAATGTTAGGTTCTGACCCAAAATAATGCAGAAAGTTTCTCCAGAAACACAATCTATAGCTTCTTGCCTCCGCAGTCAATTATGTTTTATACGTTTGTATTTTTCCACCGCTCTTCTTCCAAGAGCCAGAGGGTTATTTATCTGTCAAAATAGCAACATGAAGGCTTGTCTTTTGCTGGACGAGTTGTGTGGTTTGATGGACATCGTCCATTTTACTGAAAAATGGGGAAAAGATCAAAGCAGGATTTACTGGCATGGTATTTATTGCGAGGTGTAAGGCTATGTGCGCACGTTGCGTGTTATCATGATTTTACGCTGAGTTCTGCACTGCAGCGTAACTGCATGCGTCCTGCGTCCCTAGCACAATCTATGAAGATTGTGCAAATTCCATCCGCACGTTGCGTTTTAGAACGCAGCGTTTCGACTGCTGCCAAAACGCTGCGTTCTAAAAAGCAACATGTCACTTCTTTTGTGCGTTTTGGTTGCATTTTCCACCCACTTTCTCTCTCTCTCTCTCAATGTTGGTCTCTTTCACTGTCTGTCTGTCGGTCTCTCTGTCTCCTGTTGGTCGGTCTCTCTCTGTCGGTCTATCCCTCTCCCCCCTCTCTCATACTCACTGATCACTGACCGATCACCGGCACTGCGCTGCACGGCTGTCACACTGCGGAGGCTTCTCCAGCTTTTGAAAATGCCAGCTGCTCATTATTCCATCTCGTATTCACTTCTTCCCCCACCCACCGGCGCCTATGATTGGTTGCATTCAGACGCGCCCCCATGCTGAGTGACAGCTGTCTCACTGCAACCAATCACAGCCCCCGGTGGGTGGGTCTATGTAGTGCAGTAAAATAAATAAATAATAAAAAAAAAAACTGCGTGCGGTCCCCCTCAATTTTGATACCTGCCAAGATAAAGCCACACGGCTGAAGGCTGGTATTCTCAGGATGGGGAGCCCCCCAGCCTAAAATTATCAGCCAGCAGCCGCCCGTAATTGCCGCATCGATTAGATGCGACAGTCCCGGGACTCCACCCGGCTCATCCAGAATTGTCCTGGTGCGGTGGCAAACGGGGTAATAAGGAGTTAATGGCAGCTCATAGCTGCCACTAAGTCCTAGGTTAATCATTGCAGGCGTCTGAGACAACCCCAATGATTAACCTGTAAGTCAAAGTAAATAAACACATACACCCAAAAAAAATCCTTTATTTAAAATAAAAGACAAAAAAACACCCTCTTTCACCACTTTATTAAAATCCCCAAACACCCCTTCAGGTCCGGCGTAATCCTCACGACGTCCCACGACGCATCCAGCTCTGCTACATGAAACTGACAGGAGCAGCCGTAGAACACCGCCACTCCTGTCAGCTCCACGCAGAAACTGAAGTGAGTCGCACTGTCAGCGGAGACGTCATTCTGGTCACTCGTGGCTACCGCTCTCAGGTGGAGGATTCCAGCTGTGGCCGTGGGTAACCTGAGTGACTGCACAGCCGATCACGCGGCTCACTTCAGTCACTCAGGAGATTTGTGGTCATCGGTGAGTCCTTTACCTGTGACCGCAAATCAAGCCGTGGCACACGCACAGAGCCGAGCGATCACAATGAAGTCGGGTGAAGTTCATCCGAGTTCATTCTGATCGCGCGGCTCTGTCTCGCAGCCAGCCATGCTCTCACTTCTAGCCATGCTCTCTCGGTCCCACTCGGCTCTGGTGCAAGTCTATGGGGATTCTGCAGATCCGAGTGGGACCGCACTGTCAAAAATGTGCGTTCTGGATGCTTTTCCCACTGTCTATGGCAGAGCAAGCATCCAGAACGCATGAATTCAGCAGTAACAATGCATCTCAGAATGCAGCTTTTCGGCTGCGTTCTGAGACGCACATGCAGTGACTTACACGCTGCGGAATAGAACGCAATGTGCGCACATAGCCTAAGAATGGCCCGGCAGCACGATTATCCAGGGCTGTATGATTATGGCCATAATAAACATGCAGAGATTTTAGTCAGTTAAATAGTCAGAAAAAAATTCAGAAGTTTCTAAAAAATAAAAAAGAATTTATTTTATGGCGCCATTTCTCAAGACCTGACGTTATTCTTTTTCTGTCCAGCCCTGTTCTGAGGGCTCGTTTTGTGCGAATCAAGCTGATGGTTTTACTGATAGCAATTCGGGGAACAAATTAAGTTTTGATTGTTTTGGTTTTTTTTGTTTGTTTGGTTTTCTTAAGGGAAGTGGGACGACCATTTTTGATTTTTTTTTTTATTCTTTTTATGGTGTTTATCATATGGGTTAATTAATTTTAAATTTGTAAGACTGAGGATAAATTGGTAAATGGAGCCAAAGCGTTAGTAGCTGCGCGTCCCCAGGAACACTTCCTATCAGCGCTGATTTATTTTCTTTTTATTTGTCAGACCGGACTTTTACTGACGCGATGATACCAAATGTTTATATTTTTGATTTTCTATGTAAAAGAGCATGTGATTAGAATGTGTATATATTTTTAAATTCTTTCCTCAGTAGTACAGTATATTGTGACAATCACTGTCCCCTATGAAGCAGCATTTAAATAGCTAACAGCAGCAATCGGAGCTCAGTTCCTTCCGCTGCTGTTAGACACAGATGTGGGCTATGGAAGAGACCAAGTATCTGCTGCACAAGGAGAGCGCTCGGATCCTGAGGCTCCTCCACACGTGGCCGGCCCTGTATTGACTGTCGTATATGTATTTTTGCGTGATGAGGTTAAATTGCTGTGGTAGGTAGTCATTAAAAAATGGCTGACAGAATTCAGGGAGGTAAAAACAAAAAAATAAAATCACCTTAGACGGCATGTAAGATCACAAACTGCCAGAATCAGAGTTAAATGCTGTATAACACGTCTGACGGCCACAGTGGGAGGTGGTCCCTGAGCTCATATGATGTAGAGTCACCTCACAAGTCACCGAGGGGTTAAAGTCCTAAATCTTTAATGTTTTGCCTTGGGATCCCGTCTCGTGATCTCGTTCTTTGCAGACATCGTCCTGTGTAAATTCTCACTGACGAAAACAACGGCAGAATGAACAATCTATTACCAATCGTTCAGTATTTGTCGTTAAGTGCGGTCTACCTGTGTAGAGGTCTCTAAACGACCCCCACTCGGTAAATATTTACAAATCAGTAGTCGTGTAACTGCCAAATAGGATGATGTAAAGCCAACTCTACAGTTATCCTTTAACTCTGTCTTTGGCGCCAAAACAAGACCTCAAAACTTCATGCGTATTTCCAGTTTAATATGAATGTTATACAGTTAGGTCCAGAAATATTTGGACAGTGACACAAGTTTTGTTATTTTAGCTGTTTACAAAAACATGTTCAGAAATACAATTCTATATATAATATGGGCTGAAAGTGCACACTCCCAGCTGCAATATGAGAGTTTTCACATCCAAATCGGAGAAAGGGTTTAGGAATCATAGCTCTGTAATGCATAGCCTCCTCTTTTTCAAGGGACCAAAAGTAATTGGACAAGGGACTCTAAGGGCTGCAATTAACTCTGAAGGCGTCTCCCTCGTTAACCTGTAATCAATGAAGTAGTTAAAAGGTCTGGGGTTGATTACAGGTGTGTGGTTTTGCATTTGGAAGCTGTTGCTGTGACCAGACAACATGCGGTCTAAGGAACTCTCAATTGAGGTGAAGCAGAACATCCTGAGGCTGAAAAAAAAAGAAAAAATCCATCAGAGAGATAGCAGACATGCTTGGAGTAGCAAAATCAACAGTCGGGTACATTCTGAGAAAAAAGGAATTGACTGGTGAACTTGGGAACTCAAAAAGGCCTGGGCGTCCACGGATGACAACAGTGGTGGATGATCGCCGCATACTTTCTTTGGTGAAGAAGAACCCGTTCACAACATCAACTGAAGTCCAAAACACTCTCAGTGAAGTAGATGTATCTGTCTCTAAGTCACCAGTAAAGAGAAGACTCCATGAAAGTAAATACAAAGGGTTCACATCTAGATGCAAACCATTCATCAATTCCAAAAATAGACAGGCCAGAGTTACATTTGCTGAAAAACACCATGAAGCCAGCTCAGTTCTGGAAAAGTATTCTATGGACAGATGAGACAAAGATCAACCTGTACCAAAATGATGGGAAGAAAAAAGTTTGGAGAAGAAAGGGAACGGCACATGATCCAAGGCACACCACATCCTCTGTAAAACATGGTGGAGGCAACGTGATGGCATGGGCATGCATGGCTTTCAATGGCACTGGGTCACTTGTGTTTATTGATGACATAACAGCAGACAAGAGTAGCCGGATGAATTCTGAAGTGTACCGGGATATACTTTCAGCCCAGATTCAGCCAAATGCCGCAAAGTTGATCGGACGGCGCTTCATAGTACAGATGGACAATGACCCCAAGCATACAGCCAAAGCTACCCAGGAGTTCATGAGTGCAAAAAAGTGGAACATTCTGCAATGGCCAAGTCAATGACCAAGTCAATGACCAGATCTTAACCCAATTGAGCATGCATTTCACTTGCTCAAATCCAGACTTAAGACGGAAAGACCCACAAACAAGCAAGACCTGAAGGCTGCGGCTGTAAAGGCCTGGCAAAGCATTAAGAAGGAGGAAACCCAGCGTTTGGTGATGTCCATGGGTTCCAGACTTAAGGCAGTGATTGCCTCCAAAGGATTCGCAACAAAATATTGAAAATAAAAATATTTTGTTTGGGTTTGGTTTATTTGTCCAATTACTTTTGACCTCCTAAAATGTGGATTGTTTGTAAAGAAATGTGACAATTCCTACAATTTCTATCAGATATTTTTGTTCAAACCTTCAAATTAAACGTTACAATCTGCACTTGAATTCTGTTGTAGAGATTTCATTTCAAATCCAATGTGGTGGCATGCAGAGCCCAACTCGCCAAAATTGTGTCACTGTCCAAAGATTTCTGGACCTAACTGTATATTTGCCTACTTTGTGATTTAAAAAAAAAAAAAATAATCCTGACATCCATTTTTTTTTTTAATCTTGACAGAAAATCCTAATGAGCAATCTAAAGGAAATTTTATGTCATCACTAAATAATAAAAGAGATGAAAATATCATGCATCACTCTTCAGGAGAAAAATGTACAACCATACCACCAAATCTTCACAGAACAGATCTATCTTATAATCTCCCTAATCATGAAGAAACGTCTCCTGACCGATCACAGATCAAAAGAAATCACACAATGGAGAAATCGTTGTCCTGTTCAAAATGTGGGAAATGCTTTACATGTAACTCACAGCTAATTATACATGAGAGAAGACACACAGGAGAGAAGCCGTATGCCTGCTTAATATGTGGAAAGTGCTTTACAGATAAACCACATCTTGCTTCACATAAGAGAAGTCACACAGGAGAGAAGCCGTATTCATGTTCTGAATGTGAGAAGTTTTTTTCAACAAAAGCAATTCTTGCTAATCATCAGAAAATTCACACAGGAGAAAAGCCGTATGCATGCTCTGAATGTGGAAAATGCTTTATAACTAAAACACATCTTGCTAGACATGAGAAAATCCACACTGGAGAGAGGCCGTATTCATGTTCACTATGTGGGAAATGTTTTACAGAAAAGGCAAATCTTATTTCACATGGGAGAATTCACACTGGAGAGAAGCCATATTCATGTCCAGAATGTGGGAAATGCTTTACAGACAAAGCAAGTATTGTTGCACACGAGAGAGGCCACACAGGGGAGAAGCCGTATCCATGTCTAGTATGTGGGAAGTGTTTTATACATAAATCAAATCTTGCTAGACATGAGAGAGTGCACACAGGAGAGAAGCCGTACTCATGTTCACTATGTGGGAAATGCTTTACTGGTAAACCTAATCTTATTATACATGAAAGAATTCACCGAGGAGAGAAGCCGTATCCATGTCCACAATGTGGGAAGTGCTTTACTGATAAATCAAGTGTCAGTAAACATCAAAAAAGTCACTCAGGAGACTAGCAGTTTTGATGTTTTAAATGTGGAAAATGTTTTGCAAGTAAATAAAATTTTAAAACTGATGAGAAAATTTTCATTGACACAAAACCATATTCTTGTTGGGATATGGAAAATCCTATAATAGCAAAAAATTAAAATGACAACTTTTAAGTGTGATTGGGATCCATGGAGGAAGCGTACTGTAAACATGAGGAAGAAATGAGCCTTGCTTACCCGCTAACCCATGAAGGTGAATTGTCATCACGAGCATTGCGGCGGAGAATCAATAATGACAGTAAGAAAAAAGTAAGACGATCTCAAGTAAGCTTTTTATTTCTGAACATATGTGAACCAATCTTCATTTGACCTTCATTCAAACAGATTACTAAAGTGGACAAAAAAAAAAAAAGAAAGAAAAGAACAGACGCCATTTCCTTGTGTTGCTCCAAAACCTCGTAATGTCCCTTTGGCAAAAATATTAGAAAATGAGCAAATGTTTACATTCTACTTTTCTCTGAGAATATTCTTTGAGTTTGGAAATGCTGATGCATTAACCAAAATATGCAAGTGTGAAAGTCAGCTAGTTAATCATACAGGGAGGTTTATATTCCAGTATTCCATGGAGGACAAACACAACCAATTTTACATCCTCTCCAGCATCTTCATGGGATTAATAATAATAATAATTAATAATAATATTTTTTTATTGATGTAGCACCAACATATTCTAATGCGCTTTACAATTCAGAGGACGCATGTGCAAACAATATCTGACATTACAGGTAACACGGTCCAACAATTCATTCAGGAGCGAGGGCTTGGCTCGCAAGGTTACAATCCGAGGAAATAGGAGTGGCACAAATGGTGAAAAGGACTTGTATTGTTTGGTGTAGCCATCTTTGAAAATAAATGAAGGTATTCATGCAAAACTTCATGAATCTGTCATCAGCAATTATCTGTGTCTGCCCCGATGCTAAGTGCTATTCTAAGGATACGGGAAAGGAGAACTGAGAACATTTACTTCACTTATGTGTTGTCCAACGAGAGGTGTTTTTAGGTCACAGTTAAAATTGTAGATACTGGGAATTAAACGGATTTCCATTTGATTGTTGAAATTTTTCTCTCACCATGCGTCCTTACATTGGTCAATATTATTCACCAAACTGCTCTTCGAAGTGCAGCTCCAAAGTGTTTGACCTGCGTAACCCAAGCCTCTGACTGTCACACAGAGTTTTGCACAAATTTCGCTGACTGTCATGGCGGCATTGGACTCTGTGCAGATTGCAGATTCTGACAATCAACCCCATGGTTTCTCTGCTGTCTGAGATCAACACAGGCAGACTCGAGTGTCAACCTGCTGTGTGCTGATTCATAGGCAGGCCTAGCAAGAATTAAGGTCTGCTTGCTCCTTTAATCACATGTTGTGGGGAGACCTATCACATTTGCTGCCCTCTTATTTATGCTGGTGGAATCCTTATGCCTATGACAGATATAGTTTATTCTATGTTGGTCTGTGAGGTGTCATGTCCCAGACTTACTGATGAATGTTGTGCCTATTGTTTGGAGTGGTTGTGGAGGTTACCCCTACTGTTTTGTAGCTTGCTTCCTGTATGTTTTTTTCCTGAATCTGTTATTGTTTTACCTTTGTTTGTGCCTGCTGTGTGACAGAGTTTTGGTTTTCCCATGTCTGTCTTTATCTCTGGGTTTTCAACACACTCCTGTCCTGTCCCTCCCTGGGGGAAGTGGGAGGGGAATTCAGATCAGCAGTCATCAGGAGCAGGGCGAGGAAGGAGACTCAGGCCTCACCACCATCAGGAGTATCCCTGAGATTAGCTTGAGGAACAACTTAGGTACCCCAGTTTCCCCGCAATCCCAAAGTCATTGTGTCACTAATTTACAAGATACACATATTTTTCTAAAAATTATCAATCACTAAGGACATGGTTACAGCTGTTAACAATTATACATATGTGTGAATTGTCTCCTTTACAGTTCTTATTGGGTGAAGTTAGCAACTTCAAGGTTAATTACTAATGTTGAGCAAGCAGTATGATGATGGGGTGCTCGTTACTCAGGTCGAGCAGGTTGGACGCTCTGATGGTCTCGAGTAACAAGTATAATGGAAGTCAATGATTGGGCAGTTCAGATCTCCAATAATATACAGCCAGTCATAAAAAGAGCATTTCCCTTGGAGGGAGGTTTTTTTTTTTCTGACACACTAATATATGTAGGACTATAGGGTGCACTATGGAGGACCATGGGGACAATTACACGTCATGGAGGATTATGAGGTGAAATAGACCATATGGAGGACTATGTGGGATCCATTATACTTTATGGAGGACTATGGGGGAGCACTATGCTATATGGAGGACTATGGGGCAGTATTATACTATATGGAGGACTATGTGGGGCCCATTACTATATGGAGCACTATGTGAGGCCCATTATACAATGTGGAAGGCTTTGTGCGGCCACTATAATATTTGGAGGGATTTCTGCTCACATTGAAACAAAGATTTGGGTATCAGGTTCCATATTTGAAGGTCGCATTTGGCCCTAAAATCCTTCATAGGACTTGTTTTGTTTGTTTTTTTGCTGGATAAGTTTTAGTTTTGCATCACACTATCTATTTTATCATATAATGTATTGAGAAAAAAAAAATTCAAGTGTATTTATTTAATTTTTTTGTGGATTTTTGTGGTAAAAGTAATCCTGGCAACGTGTTTCTCGAAGTCAGTAGATTACGGCGATACTAAACTAAGGTTATACGACGTCCTTTAAACTCGGGCAAATCTGCCGAGTTTTCAGAAAGACGAGGCCTCCGGACATGCAGGCGTTGTTGTCCTGTGTTTTATTACATTTCTTTGGTCATTTTCGGAGCACTTTGCTTTTGACAGCAATCTTTTCTTAGCATCTCGGCACCGTTTTTGAGTCTTTTTAACAGGGCGTTTCTCGGTTATTTTGCTTTCTCCACTGCTAGTGGTTTCTGATGTGAAAATGCTAGGAAAACACTAAATAAGAAGGATGGGCATCCTGTGAGCATTCCCATTGACTTGTACTTTTGGGCATCTTCTGGGCAGAGCCCCCAATATTGGGCAGGTCACGTCTTTTAGCCATCAGAAAATTATTGTATACAAATGAACCAGGAACAACGCTCTTAGCACTACTACCCAGGGACAGTGCTCTTATCTCTACTACCCAGGGACAGCGCTCTTATCCCTACTACTTACCAGGGACAGCGCTCTTATCTCTACTACCCAGGGACAGCGCCCTTATCCCTACTACCCAGGGACAGCGCTCTTAGCACTACTACTTACCAGGGACAGCGCCCTTAGCACTACTACCCAGGGACAGCGCCCTTATCCCTACTACCCAGGGACAGCGCTCTTATTCCTACCACCCAGGGACAGCGCTCTTATCCCTACTACCCAGGGACAGCGCCCTTATCCCTACTACCCAGGGACAGCGCTCTTATCCCTACTACCCAGGGACAGTGCTCTTATCTCTACTACCCAGGGACAGTGCCCTTATCCCTACTACCCAGGGACAGCGCTCTTATCTCTACTACCCAGGGACAGCGCCCTTATCCCTACTACCCAGGGACAGCGCCCTTATCTCTACTACCCAGGGACAGTGCTCTTATCTCTACTACCCAGGGACAGTGCCCTTATCCCTACTACCCAGGGACAGCGCTCTTATCTCTACTACCCAGGGACAGTGCTCTTATCTCTACTACCCAGGGACAGTGCCCTTATCCCTACTACCCAGGGACAGCGCTCTTATCTCTACTACCCAGGGACAGCGCCCTTATCCCTACTACCCAGGGACAGCGCCCTTATCCCTACTACCCAGGGACAGCGCTCTTATCTCTACTACCCAGGGACAGCGCCCTTATCCCTACTACCCAGGGACAGTGCCCTTATCCCTACTACCCAGGGACAGCGCTCTTATCTCTACTACCCAGGGACAGCGCCCTTATCCCTACTACCCAGGGACAGCGCCCTTATCTCTACTACCCAGGGACAGTGCTCTTATCTCTACTACCCAGGGACAGTGCCCTTATCCCTACTACCCAGGGACAGCGCTCTTATCTCTACTACCCAGGGACAGTGCTCTTATCTCTACTACCCAGGGACAGTGCCCTTATCCCTACTACCCAGGGACAGCGCTCTTATCTCTACTACCCAGGGACAGTGCTCTTATCTCTACTACCCAGGGACAGTGCCCTTATCCCTACTACCCAGGGACAGCGCTCTTATCTCTACTACCCAGGGACAGTGCTCTTATCTCTACTACCCAGGGACAGTGCCCTTATCCCTACTACCCAGGGACAGCGCTCTTATCTCTACTACCCAGGGACAGCGCCCTTATCCCTACTACCCAGGGACAGCGCCCTTATCTCTACTACCCAGGGACAGTGCTCTTATCTCTACTACCCAAGGACAGTGCTCTTATCCCTACTACCCAGGGACAGTGCTCTTATCCCTACTACCCAGGGACAGAGCTCTTATCCCTACTACCCAGGGACAGTGCTCTTATCCCTACTACCCAGGGACAGTGCTCTTATCCCTACTACCCAGGGACAGAGCTCTTATCTCTACTACCCAGGGACAGTGCCCTTATCCCTACTACCCAGGGACAGCGCTCTTATCTCTACAACCCAGGGACAGCGCCCTTATCCCTACTACCCAGGGACAGCGCCCTTATCTCTACTACCCAGGGACAGTGCTCTTATCTCTACTACCCAAGGACAGTGCTCTTATCCCTACTACCCAGGGACAGCGCTCTTATCCCTACTACCCAGGGACAGTGCTCTTATCCCTACTACCCAGGGACAGAGCTCTTATGCCTACTACCCAGGGACAGCGCTCTTATCCCTAGTACCCAGGGACAGCGATCTTATCTCTACTACCCAGGGACAGCGCTCTTATCCCTACTACCCAGGGACAGGGCTCTTATCCCTACTACCCAGGGACAGGGCTCTTATCTCTACTACCCAGGGACAGCGCTCTTAACCCTACTACCCAGGGACAGGGCTCTTATCCCTACTACCCAGGGACAGTGCCCTTATCCCTACTACCCAGGGACAGTGCCCTTAGCACTACTACTTACCAGGGACAGCGCCCTTATCTCTACTACCCAGGGACAGAGCTCTTATTACTACTACTTACCAGGGACAGTGCTCTTATCCCTACTACCCAGGGACAGCGCCCTTATCTCTACTACCCAGGGACAGAGCTCTTATCTCTACTACCCAGGGACAGCGCCCTTATCCCTACTACCCAGGGACAGCGCACTTATCCCTACTACCCAGGGACAGTGCCCTTATCCCTACTACCCAGGGACAGCGCTCTTATCCCTACTACCCAGGGACAGGGCTCTTATCTCTACTACCCAGGGACAGCGCCCTTATCCCTACTACCCAGGGACAGAGCTCTTATCCCTACTACCCAGGGACAGTGCTCTTATCCCTACTACCCAGGGACAGTGCCCTTATCCCTACTACCCAGGGACAGCGCTCTTATCCCTACTACCCAGGGACAGCGCTCTTATCCCTACTACCCAGGGACAGCGCTCTTATCCCTACTACCCAGGGACAGTGCCCTTATCCCTACTACCCAGGGACAGCGCTCTTATCTCTACTACCCAGGGACAGCGCTCTTATCCCTACTACCCAGGGACAGTGCCCTTATCCCTACTACCCAGGGACAGCGCTCTTATCCCTACTACCCAGGGACAGTGCTCTTATCCCTACTACCCAGGGACAGTGCCCTTATCCCTACTACCCAGGGACAGCGCTCTTATCTCTACTACCCAGGGACAGCGCTCTTATCCCTACTACCCAGGGACAGTGCCCTTATCCCTACTACCCAGGGACAGCGCTCTTATCCCTACTACCCAGGGACAGCGCTCTTATCTCTACTACCCAGGGACAGCGCTCTTATCCCTACTACCCAGGGACAGCGCTCTTATCTCTACTACCCAGGGACAGCGCTCTTATCCCTACTACCCAGGGACAGTGCCCTTATCCCTACTACCCAGGGACAGCGCTCTTATCTCTACTACCCAGGGACAGCGCCCTTATCCCTACTACCCAGGGACAGAGCTCTTATCCCTACTACCCAGGGACAGTGCTCTTATCCCTACTACCCAGGGACAGTGCCCTTATCCCTACTACCCAGGGACAGCGCTCTTATCCCTACTACCCAGGGACAGCGCTCTTATCCCTACTACCCAGGGACAGCGCTCTTATCCCTACTACCCAGGGACAGTGCCCTTATCCCTACTACCCAGGGACAGCGCTCTTATCCCTACTACCCAGGGACAGCGCTCTTATCTCTACTACCCAGGGACAGCGCTCTTATCCCTACTACCCAGGGACAGCGCTCTTATCTCTACTACCCAGGGACAGCGCTCTTATCCCTACTACCCAGGGACAGTGCCCTTATCCCTACTACCCAGGGACAGCGCTCTTATCTCTACTACCCAGGGACAGCGCTCTTATCCCTACTACCCAGGGACAGCGCTCTTATCCCTACTACCCAGGGACAGCGCTCTTATCCCTACTACCCAGGGACAGTGCCCTTAGCACTACTACTTACCAGGGACAGCGCCCTTATCTGTACTACCCAGGGACAGAGCTCTTATCTCTACTACCCAGGGACAGCGCCCTTATCCCTACTACCCAGGGACAGCGCCCTTATCCCTACTACCCAGGGACAGTGCCCTTATCCCTACTACCCAGGGACAGGGCTCTTATCTCTACTACCCAGGGACAGTGCCCTTATCCCTACTACCCAGGGACAGTGCTCTTATCCCTACTACCCAGGGACAGTGCCCTTATCCCTACTACCCAGGGACAGCGCTCTTATCCCTACTACCCAGGGACAGCGCTCTTATCCCTACTACCCAGGGACAGTGCTCTTATCCCTACTACCCAGGGACAGTGCCCTTATCCCTACTACCCAGGGACAGCGCTCTTATCTCTACTACCCAGGGACAGCGCTCTTATCCCTACTACCCAGGGACAGTGCCCTTATCCCTACTACCCAGGGACAGCGCTCTTATCCCTACTACCCAGGGACAGTGCTCTTATCCCTACTACCCAGGGACAGTGCCCTTATCCCTACTACCCAGGGACAGCGCTCTTATCCCTACTACCCAGGGACAGCGCTCTTATCTCTACTACCCAGGGACAGCGCTCTTATCCCTACTACCCAGGGACAGCGCTCTTATCTCTACTACCCAGGGACAGCGCTCTTATCCCTACTACCCAGGGACAGTGCCCTTATCCCTACTACCCAGGGACAGCGCTCTTATCTCTACTACCCAGGGACAGCGCTCTTATCCCTACTACCCAGGGACAGCGCTCTTATCCCTACTACCCAGGGACAGCACTCTTATCCCTACTACCCAGGGACAGAGCTCTTATCCCTACTACCCAGGGACAGTGCCCTTAGCACTACTACTTACCAGGGACAGCGCTCTTAGCACTACTACCCAGGGACAGAGCTCTTATTACTGCTACTTACCAGGGACAGCGCTCTTATCCCTACTACCCAGGGACAGGGCTCTTATTACTACTACTTACCAGGGACAGCGCTCTTATCCCTACTACCCAGGGACAGCGCTCTTATCTCTACTACCCAGGGACAGGGCTCTTATTACTACTACTTACCAGGGACAGCGCTCTTATCCCTACTACCCAGGGACAGCGCTCTTATCCCTACTACCCAGGGACAGCGCTCTTATCCCTACTACCCAGGGACAGTGCCCTTATCCCTACTACCCAGGGACAGTGCTCTTATCTCTACTACCCAGGGACAGTGCTCTTATCCCTACTACCCAGGGACAGGGCTCTTATCTCTACTACCCAGGGACAGCGCTCTTATCCCTACTACCCAGGGACAGCGCTCTTATCCCTACTACCCAGGGACAGCGCTCTTATCCCTACTACCCAGGGACAGCGCTCTTATCCCTACTACCCAGGGACAGTGCCCTTAGCACTACTACTTACCAGGGACAGCGCTCTTAGCACTACTACCCAGGGACAGAGCTCTTATTACTGCTACTTACCAGGGACAGCGCTCTTATCCCTACTACCCAGGGACAGCGCTCTTATCCCTACTACCCAGGGACAGGGCTCTTATTACTACTACTTACCAGGGACAGCGCTCTTATCCCTACTACCCAGGGACAGCGCTCTTATCCCTACTACCCAGGGACAGGGCTCTTATTACTACTACTTACCAGGGACAGCGCTCTTATCCCTACTACCCAGGGACAGTGCTCTTATCTCTACTACCCAGGGACAGGGCTCTTATTACTACTACTTACCAGGGACAGCGCTCTTATCCCTACTACCCAGGGACAGCGCTCTTATCCCTACTACCCAGGGACAGCGCTCTTATCCCTACTACCCAGGGACAGCGCTCTTATCCCTACTACCCAGGGACAGTGCTCTTATCTCTACTACCCAGGGACAGTGCCCTTATCCCTACTACCCAGGGACAGTGCTCTTATCTCTACTACCCAGGGACAGTGCTCTTATCCCTACTACCCAGGGACAGGGCTCTTATCTCTACTACCCAGGGACAGCGCTCTTATCCCTACTACCCAGGGACAGCGCTCTTATCCCTACTACCCAGGGACAGTGCCCTTATCCCTACTACCCAGGGACAGTGCTCTTATCTCTACTACCCAGGGACAGTGCTCTTATCCCTACTACCCAGGGACAGTGCTCTTATCTCTACTACCCAGGGACAGCACTCTTATCCCTACTACCCAGGGACAGCGCTCTTATCCCTACTACCCAGGGACAGTGCCCTTATCCCTACTACCCAGGGACAGCGCTCTTATCCCTACTACCCAGGGACAGAGCTCTTATCCCTACTACCCAGGGACAGTGCCCTTATTCCTACTACCCAGGGACAGTGCCCTTATCCCTACTACCCAGGGACAGCGCTCTTATCCCTACTACCCAGGGACAGCGCTCTTAGCCCTACTACCCAGGGACAGCGCTCTTATTCCTACTACCCAGGGACAGCGCTCTTATTCCTACTACCCAGGGACAGTGCTCTTATCCCTACTACCCAGGGACAGCGCTCTTATTCCTACTACCCAGGGACAGCGCTCTTATTCCTACTACCCAGGGACAGCGCTCTTATCCCTACTACCCAGGGACAGTGCCCTTAGCACTACTACTTACCAGGGACAGCGCCCTTATCTCTACTACCCAGGGACAGTGCCCTTATCCCTACTACCCAGGGACAGCGCTCTTATCTCTACTACCCAGGGACAGCGCTCTTATCCCTACTACCCAGGGACAGCGCTCTTATCCCTACTACCCAGGGACAGCGCTCTTATCCCTACTACCCAGGGACAGTGCCCTTATCCCTACTACCCAGGGACAGAGCTCTTATTACTACTACCCAGGGACAGAGCTATTATCCCTACTACCCAGGGACAGCGCTCTTATTACTACTACCCAGGGACAGAGCTCTTATCCCTACTACTTACCAGGGACAGAGCTCTTATCCCTACTACTTACCAGGGACAGAGCTCTTATCCCTACTACTTACCAGGGACAGCGCTCTTATCTCTACTACCCAGGGACAGCGCTCTTATCTCTACTACCCAGGGACAGCGCTCTTATCTCTACTACCCAGGGACAGAGCTCTTATTACTACTACTTACCAGGGACAGCGCTCTTATCTCTACTACCCAGGGACAGGGCTCTTATCTCTACTACCCAGGGACAGCGCTCTTATCCCTACTACCCAGGGACAGGGCTCTTATCTCTACTACCCAGGGACAGCGCTCTTATCTCTACTACCCAGGGACAGCGCTCTTAACCCTACTACCCAGGGACAGCGCTCTTATCCCTACTACCCAGGGACAGAGCTCTTATCTCTACTACCCAGGGACAGCACTCTTATCTCTACTACCCAGAGACAGCGCTCTTAGCCCTACTACCCAGGGACAGCGCTCTTATCCCTACTACCCAGGGACAGCACTCTTATCCCTACTACCCAGGGACAGTGCTCTTATCCCTACTACCCAGGGACAGCGCTCTTATCTCTACTACCCAGGGACAGCGCTCTTATCCCTACTACCCAGGGACAGAGCTCTTATCCCTACTACCCAGGGACAGTGCCCTTATCCCTACTACCCAGGGACAGCACTCTTATCCCTACTACCCAGGGACAGTGCCCTTATCTCTACTACCCAGGGACAGTGCCCTTATCTCTACTACCCAGGGACAGTGCTCTTATTACTACTACGTACCAGGGACAGCGCTCTTATCTCTACTACCCAGGGACAGTGCTCTTATTACTACTACGTACCAGGGACAGCACTCTTATCCCTACTACCCAGGGACAGCGCTCTTATCTCTACTACCCAGGGACAGCGCTCTTATCCCTACTACCCAGGGACAGGGCTCTTATCCCTACTACCCAGGGACAGGGCTCTTATCTCTACTACCCAGGGACAGCGCTCTTATCCCTACTACCCAGGGACAGGGCTCTTATCTCTACTACCCAGGGACAGCGCTCTTATCCCTACTACCCAGGGACAGGGCTCTTATCCCTACTACCCAGGGACAGGGCTCTTATCTCTACTACCCAGGGACAGCGCTCTTAACCCTACTACCCAGGGACAGGGCTCTTATCTCTACTACCCAGGGACAGCGCTCTTAACCCTACTACCCAGGGACAGCGCTCTTATCCCTGCTACCCAGGGACAGCGCTCTTATCCCTACTACCCGGGGACAGCGCTCTTATCTCTACTACCCAGGGACAGCGCTCTTATCCCTACTACCCAGGAACAGTGCTCTTATCCCTACTACCCAGGGACAGAGCTCTTATCCCTACTACCCAGGGACAGAGCTCTTATTACTACTACGTACCAGGGACAGAGCTCTTATCTCTACTACCCAGGGACAGTGCTCTTATCCCTACTACCCAGGGACAGTGCTCTTATCTCTACTACCCAGGGACAGTGCTCTTATCCCTACTACCCAGGGACAGCGCTCTTATCTCTACTACCCAGGGACAGCGCTCTTATCCCTACTACCCAGGGACAGGGCTCTTATCTCTACTACCCAGGGACAGAGCTCTTATCCCTACTACCCAGGGACAGTGCCCTTATCCCTACTACCCAGGGACAGCGCTCTTATCCCTACTACCCAGGGACAGTGCCCTTATCCCTACTACCCAGGGACAGCGCTCTTATCCCTACTACCCAGGGACAGTGCCCTTATCCCTACTACCCAGGGACAGCGCTCTTATCCCTACTACCCAGGGACAGTGCCCTTATCCCTACTACCCAGGGACAGAGCTCTTATTACTACTACTTACCAGGGACAGCGCTCTTATCCCTACTACCCAGGGACAGAGCTCTTATTACTACTACTTACCAGGGACAGCGCTCTTATCCCTACTACCCAGGGACAGGGCTCTTATCTCTACTACCCAGGGACAGGGCTCTTATCCCTACTACCCAGGGACAGCGCTCTTATCCCTACTACCCAGGGACAGTGCTCTTATCTCTACTACCCAGGGACAGCGCTCTTATCCCTACTACCCAGGAACAGCGCTCTTATCTCTACTACCCAGGGACAGCGCTCTTATCCCTACTACCCAGGGACAGCGCTCTTATTCCTACTACCCAGGGACAGAGCTCTTATCCCTACTACCTAGGGACAGGGCTCTTACTACTACTTACCAGGGACAGCGCTCTTATCCCTACTACCCAGGGACAGAGCTCTTATTCCTACTACCCAGGGACAGAGCTCTTACTACTACTTACCAGGGACAGCGCTCTTATCCCTACTACCCAGGGACAGCGCTCTTATCCCTACTACCCAGGGACAGCGCTCTTATCCCTACTACCCAGGGACAGCGCTCTTATCCCTACTACCCAGGGACAGCGCTCTTATTCCTACTACCTAGGGACAGGGCTCTTATCTCTACTACCCAGGGACAGAGCTCTTAGTCCTACTATCCAGGGACAGCGCTCTTATCCCTACTACCCAGGGACAGGGCTCTTATCCCTACTACCCAGGGACAGCGCTCTTATCCCTACTACCCAGGGACAGTGCTCTTATCTCTACTACCCAGGGACAGCGCTCTTATCCCTACTACCCAGGAACAGCGCTCTTATCTCTACTACCCAGGGACAGCGCTCTTATCCCTACTACCCAGGGACAGCGCTCTTATCCCTACTACCCAGGGACAGAGCTCTTATTCCTACTACCCAGGGACAGAGCTCTTATCCCTACTACCTAGGGACAGGGCTCTTACTACTACTTACCAGGGACAGCGCTCTTATCCCTACTACCCAGGGACAGAGCTCTTATTCCTACTACCCAGGGACAGAGCTCTTACTACTACTTACCAGGGACAGCGCTCTTATCCCTACTACCCAGGGACAGCGCTCTTATCCCTACTACCCAGGGACAGCGCTCTTATCCCTACTACCCAGGGACAGCGCTCTTATCCCTACTACCCAGGGACAGCGCTCTTATTCCTACTACCTAGGGACAGGGCTCTTATCTCTACTACCCAGGGACAGAGCTCTTAGTCCTACTATCCAGGGACAGCGCTCTTATCCCTACTACCCAGGGACAGCGCTCTTATCCCTACTACCCAGGAACAGTGCTCTTATCCCTACTACCCAGGGACAGCGCTCTTATCCCTACTACCCAGGGACAGCGCTCTTATCCCTACTACCCAGGGACAGCGCTCTTATCCCTACTACCCAAAGACAGCGCTCTTATGCCTACTACCCAGGGACAGCGCTCTTATCCCTACTACCCAGGGACAGCGCTCTTATCCCTACTACCCAGGGACAGCGCTCTTATCCCTACTACCCAGGGACAGCGCTCTTATCTCTACTACCCAGGGACAGCGCTCTTATCCCTACTACCCAGGGACAGCGCTCTTATCTCTACTACCCAGGGACAGCGCTCTTATCCCTACTACCCAGGGACAGCGCTCTTATCCCTACTACCCAGGGACAGCGCTCTTATCTCTACTACCCAGGGACAGCGCTCTTATCTCTACTACCCAGGGACAGCGCTCTTATCTCTACTACCCAGGGACAGCGCTCTTATTACTACTACCCAGGGACAGTGCTCTTATCCCTACTACCCAGGGACAGTGCTCTTATCTCTACTACCCAGGGACAGTGCTCTTATCTCTACTACCCAGGGACAGCGCTCTTATCCCTACTACCCAGGGACAGTGCCCTTATCCCTACTACCCAGGGACAGAGCTCTTATCCCTACTACCCAGGGACAGTGCCCTTATCCCTACTACCCAGGGACAGAGCTCTTATCCCTACTACCCAGGGACAGTGCCCTTATCCCTACTACCCAGGGACAGCGCTCTTATCTCTACTACCCAGGGACAGTGCTCTTATCTCTACTACCCAGGGACAGTGCTCTTATCCCTACTACCCAGGGACAGAGCTCTTATCCCTACTACCCAGGGACAGAGCTCTTATCCCTACTACCCAGGGACAGCGCTCTTATCCCTACTACCCAGGGACAGCGCTCTTATCTCTACTACCCAGGGACAGCGCTCTTATCTCTACTACCCAGGGACAGTGCTCTTATCTCTACTACCCAGGGACAGCGCTCTTATCCCTACTACCCAGGGACAGTGCTCTTATCTCTACTACCCAGGGACAGCGCTCTTATCCCTACTACCCAGGGACAGCGCTCTTATCCCTACTACCCAGGGACAGTGCCCTTATCCCTACTACCCAGGGACAGTGCTCTTATCTCTACTACCCAGGGACAGCGCTCTTATCCCTACTACCCAGGGACAGTGCTCTTATCCCTACTACCCAGGGACAGCGCTCTTATCTCTACTACCCAGGGACAGCGCTCTTGTTCCTACTACCCAGGGACAGTGCTCTTATCTCTACTACCCAGGGACAGGGCTCTTATCTCTACTACCCAGGGACAGAGCTCTTATCTCTACTACCCAGGGACAGTGCTCTTATCTCTACTACCCAGGGACAGAGCTCTTATCTCTACTACCTAGGGACAGTGCTCTTATTACTACTACCCAGGGACAGAGCTCTTATCCCTACTACCCAGGGACAGAGCTCTTATCCCTACTACCCAGGGACAGAGCTCTTATCCCTACTACCCAGGGACAGAGCTCTTAGTCCTACTATCCAGGGACAGCGCTCTTATCTCTACTACCCAGGGACAGAGCTCTTAGCACTACTACCCAGGGACAGCGCTCTTAGTCCTACTACTTACCAGGGACAGTGCCCTTATCCCTACTACCCAGGGACAGCACTCTTATCCCTACTACCCAGGGACAGCGCTCTTATCCCTACTACCCAGGGACAGCACTCTTATCCCTACTACCCAGGGACAGCGCTCTTATCCCTACTACCCAGGGACAGCGCTCTTATCCCTACTACCCAGGGACAGTGCTCTTATCCCTACTACCCAGGGACAGCACTCTTATCCCTACTACCCAGGGACAGCGCTCTTATCCCTACTACCCAGGGACAGCGCTCTTATCCCTACTACCCAGGAACAGTGCTCTTATTCCTAACACCTAGGGACAGGGCTCTTATCTCTACTACCCAGGGACAGAGCTCTTATCCCTACTACCCAGGGACAGAGCTCTTAGCACTACTACTTACCAGGGACAGCGCTCTTAGTCCTACTACTTACCAGGGACAGTGCTATTATCCCTACTACCCAGGGACAGTGCCCTTATCCCTACTACCCAGGGACAGTGCCCTTATCCCTACTACCCAGGGACAGCGCCCTTAGCCCTACTACCCAGGGACAGCGCTCTTATCTCTACTACCCAGGGACAGTGCTCTTATCCCTACTACCCAGGGACAGTGCTCTTATCTCTACTACCCAGGGACAGCGCTCTTATCCCTACTACCCAGGGACAGTGCCCTTATCCCTACTACCCAGGGACAGAGCTCTTATCCCTACTACCCAGGGACAGCGCTCTTATCTCTACTACCCAGGGACAGTGCTCTTATCCCTACTACCCAGGGACAGTGCTCTTATTACTACTACCCAGGCACAGAGCTCTTATCCCTACTACCCAGGGACAGTGCTCTTATCTCTACTACCCAGGGACAGCGCTCTTATCCCTACTACCCAGGGACAGTGCTCTTATCTCTACTACCCAGGGACAGAGCTCTTATCTCTACTACCCAGGGACAGTGCTCTTATCCCTACTACCCAGGGACAGCGCTCTTATCTCTACTACCCAGGGACAGTGCTCTTATCCCTACTACCCAGGGACAGTGCTCTTATCTCTACTACCCAGGAACAGTGCTCTTATCTCTACTACCCAGGGACAGTGCTCTTATCCCTACTACCCAGGAACAGTGCTCTTATCTCTACTACCCAGGGACAGCGCTCTTATCTCTACTACCCAGGGACAGTGCTCTTATCCCTACTACCCAGGGACAGAGCTCTTATCCCTACTACCCAGGGACAGCGCTCTTATCTCTACTACCCAGGGACAGAGCTCTTATCCCTACTACCCAGGGACAGTGCTCTTATCTCTACTACCCAGGGACAGCGCTCTTATCTCTACTACCCAGGGACAGAGCTCTTATCCCTACTACCCAGGGACAGTGCCCTTATCCCTACTACCCAGGGACAGAGCTCTTATCCCTACTACCCAGGGACAGTGCTCTTATCTCTACTACCCAGGGACAGCGCTCTTATCTCTACTACCCAGGGACAGTGCTCTTATTACTACTACCCAGGCACAGAGCTCTTATCCCTACTACCCAGGGACAGTGCTCTTATCTCTACTACCCAGGGACAGCGCTCTTATCCCTACTACCCAGGGACAGTGCTCTTATCCCTACTACCCAGGGACAGAGCTCTTAGTCCTACTATCCAGGGACAGCGCTCTTATCTCTACTACCCAGGGACAGAGCTCTTAGCACTACTACTTACCAGGGACAGCGCTCTTAGTCCTACTACTTACCAGGGACAGTGCCCTTATCCCTACTACCCAGGGACAGTGCCCTTATCCCTACTACCCAGGGACAGTGCCCTTATCCCTACTACCCAGGGACAGTGCTCTTAGCACTACTACTGACCAGGGACAACGCTCTTATCCCTACTACCCAGGGACAGTGCTCTTATCTCTACTACCCAGGGACAGTGCCCTTATCCCTACTACCCAGGGACAGTGCTCTTATCCCTACTACCCAGGGACAGAGCTCTTATCCCTACTACCCAGGGACAGTGCTCTTATCCCTACTACCCAGGGACAGAGCTCTTATCCCTACTACCCAGGGACAGAGCTCTTATCCCTACTACCCAGGGACAGCGCTCTTATCCCTACTACCCAGGGACAGCGCTCTTGTTCCTACTACCTAGGGACAGTGCTCTTATTACTACTACCCAGGCACAGAGCTCTTATCCCTACTACCCAGGGACAGAGCTCTTAGTCCTACTATCCAGGGACAGCGCTCTTAGCACTACTACTTACCAGGGACAGCGCTCTTAGTCCTACTACTTACCAGGGACAGTGCCCTTATCCCTACTACCCAGGGACAGTGCCCTTATCCCTACTACCCAGAGACAGTGCTCTTATCCCTACTACCCAGGGACAGCGCTCTTATCCCTACTACCCAGGGACAGTGCCCTTATCCCTACTACCCAGAGACAGTGCTCTTATCCCTACTACCCAGGGACAACGCTCTTATCCCTACTACCCAGGGACAGCACTCTTATCCCTACTACCCAGGGACAGCGCTCTTATCCCTACTACCCAGGGACAGTGCCCTTATTCCTACCACCTAGGGACAGGGCTCTTATCTCTACTACCCAGGGACAGAGCTCTTAGTCCTACTATCCAGGGACAGTGCTCTTATCCCTACTACCCAGGGACAGCGCTCTTATTCCTACCACCTAGGGACAGGGCTCTTATCTCTACTACCCAGGGACAGAGCTCTTAGTCCTACTACCCAGGGACAGCGCTCTTATCCCTACTACCCAGGGACAGCGCTCTTATTCCTACCACCTAGGGACAGGGCTCTTATCTCTACTACCCAGGGACAGAGCTCTTAGTCCTACTATCCAGGGACAGCGCTCTTATCCCTACTACCCAGGGACAGCGCTCTTATTCCTACCACCTAGGGACAGGGCTCTTATCTCTACTACCCAGGGACAGAGCTCTTAGTCCTACTATCCAGGGACAGTGCTCTTATCTCTACTACCCAGGGACAGAGCTCTTAGCACTACTACTTACCAGGGACAGCGCTCTTAGTCCTACTACTTACCAGGGACAGTGCTCTTAGCACTACTACTGACCAGGGACAACGCTCTTATCCCTACTACCCAGGGACAGCGCTCTTATCCCTACTACCCAGGGACAGCGTTCTTATTCCTACTACCTAGGGACAGGGCTCTTATCTCTACTACCCAGGGACAGTGCTCTTATCTCTACTACCCAGGGACAGAGCTCTTAGTCCTACTATCCAGGGACAGCGCTCTTAGTCCTACTACCCAGGGACAGTGCTCTTATCCCTACTACCCAGGGACAGCGCTCTTAGTCCTACTACCCAGGGACAGTGCTCTTATCCCTACTACCCAGGGACCGTGCCCTTATCCCTACTACCCAGGGACAGTGCCCTTATCCCTACTACCCAGGGACAGCGCTCTTAGCACTACTACCCAGGGACAGTGCCCTTATCCCTACTACCCAGGGACAGTGCTCTTAGCACTACTACTGACCAGGGACAGCGCCCTTATCCCTACTACCCAGGGACAGCGCTCTTAGCACTACTACCCAGGGACCGTGCCCTTATCCCTACTACCCAGGGACCGTGCCCTTATCCCTACTACCCAGGGACAGTGCCCTTATCCCTACTACCCAGGGACAGCGCTCTTAGCACTACTACCCAGGGACAGTGCCCTTATCCCTACTACCCAGGGACAGTGCTCTTAGCACTACTACTTACCAGGGAAAGTGTTCTTAGCCCTACTACCCAGGGACAGTGCTCTTAGCACTACTACCCAGGGACAGCTTTCTTAGTCATACTCTAAGTCCTGTTCATATAACTTGTTCTTTTTTTTTTTTTTTTTTTTTTACTGCACTATTCTAAGTCCTGTTGTGTATAAATACGTGACTCTTCAGATTTTGTGTTATACCATGCCTGATGAAGAGACCTGAGTAGTCTCGAAAGCTTGCAATTATTACCATCTTTTCAGTTAGCCATTAAAAGGTATCAACCACTGAGGACTCTCTGTTCTTTTAAACAATTTTTTTAGTCATACTAGTCAGAGACAGCATGAACATACAGCACAATGATCTGCAGGATTGGCTCACAGAGGTTTTTGAGAAACCTTTAAAATACAGTTAGGTCCAGAAATATTTGGACAGTGACACAAGTTTTGTTATTTTAGCTGTTTACAAAAACATGTTCAGAAATACAATTATATATATATAATATGGGCTGAAAGTGCACACTCCCAGCTGCAATATGAGAGTTTTCACATCCAAATCGGAGAAAGGGTTTAGGAATCATAGCTCTGTAATGCATAGCCTCCTCTTTTTCAAGGGACCAAAAGTAATTGGACAAGGGACTCTAAGGGCTGCAATTAACTCTGAAGGCGTCTCCCTCGTTAACCTGTAATCAATGAAGTAGTTAAAAGGTCTGGGGTTGATTACAGGTGTGTGGTTTTGCATTTTGAAGCTGTTGCTGTGACCAGACAACATGCGGTCTAAGGAACTCTCAATTGAGGTGAAGCAGAACATCCTGAGGCTGAAAAAAAAGAAAAAATCCATCAGAGAGATAGCAGACATGCTTGGAGTAGCAAAATCAACAGTCGGGTACATTCTGAGAAAAAAGGAATTGACTGGTGAGCTTGGGAACTCAAAAAGGCCTGGGCGTCCACGGATGACAACAGTGGTGGATGATCGCCGCATACTTTCTTTGGTGAAGAAGAACCCGTTCACAACATCAACTGAAGTCCAGAACACTCTCAGTGAAGTAGGTGTATCTGTCTCTAAGTCACCAGTAAAGAGAAGACTCCATGAAAGTAAATACAAAGGGTTCACATCTAGATGGAAACCATTCATCAATTCCAAAAATAGACAGGCCAGAGTTACATTTGCTGAAAACCCCCTCATGAAGCCAGCTCAGTTCTGGAAAAGTATTCTATGGACAGATGAGACCAAGATCAACCTGTACCAGAATGATGGGAAGAAAAAAGTGTGGAGAAGAAAGGGAACGGCACATGATCCAAGGCACACCACACCCTCTGTAAAACATGGTGGAGGCAACGTGATGGCATGGGCATGCATGGCTTTCAATGGCACTGGGTCACTTGTGTTTATTGATGACATAACAGCAGACAAGAGTAGCTGGATGAATTCTGAAGTGTACCGGGATATACTTTCAGCCCAGATTCAGCCAAATGCCGCAAAGTTGATCGGACGGCGCTTCATAGTACAGATGGACAATGACCCCAAGCATACAGCCAAAGCTACCCAGGAGTTCATGAGTGCAAAAAAGTGGAACATTCTGCAATGGCCAAGTCAATCACCAGATCTTAACCCAATTGAGCATGCATTTCACTTGCTCAAATCCAGACTTAAGACGGAAAGACCCACAAACAAGCAAGACCTGAAGGCTGCGGCTGTAAAGGCCTGGCAAAGCATTAAGAAGGAGGAAACCCAGCGTTTGGTGATGTCCATGGGTTCCAGACTTAAGGCAGTGATTGCCTCCAAAGGATTCGCAACAAAATATTGAAAATAAAAATATTTTGTTTGGGTTTGGTTTATTTGTCCAATTACTTTTGACCTCCTAAAATGTGGAGTGTTTGTAAAGAAATGTGACAATTCCTACAATTTCTATCAGATATTTTTGTTCAAATCTTCAAATTAAACGTTACAATCTGCACTTGAATTCTGTTGTAGAGGTTTCATTTCAAATCCAATGTGGTGGCATGCAGAGCCCAACTCGCGAAAATTGTGTCACTGTCCAAAGATTTCTGGACCTAACTGTATGTCTGAAGAATCATTAAAAAATGCATGAAAGGTCATGGGATATATGATAGCCAGCCGAACAGGAACTCTAGCGAAATTCAGATGCCGACCGGACAAATGGTTTCAGTTTTCCAATTATACGTGTTAGCGAGAATATCTGTAAGAGGGGTTAATGGTGTAAATAGCGATGGCCGGGTCCAGCCTCGGGTGGATGGGAACAACCCTGCATTGTGCCATGTTCTAGTGAAAGGGATGAATCCCTGAATCGCAACGTGTGATCTGATCCAATCATTTGGTGTGTCCTTCTCTCTCTTTTCCCCCTTCTCTCTCTTTTTCATCTTCTCCCTCTTTTTCCTGTTTTACCTCTTTTCCCCCTCCTCTCTCTTTTTCCTCTTCTCTTTTTCCGGTTTTCCCTCTTTTTCCTCTTCTCTCTTTTTCCTCTTCTCTCTCTTTTTCCGGTTTTCCCTCTTTTTCCTCATCTCTCTTTTTCCTCTTCTCTCTTTTTCCTCTTCTCTCTTTTTCCTCTTCTCTCTTTTTCCTCTTCTCTCTCTTTTTCCTCTTCTCTCTCTTTTTCCTCTTCTCTCTTTTTCCTCTTCTCTCTCTTTTTCCTCTTCTCTCTCTTTTTCCTCTTCTCTCTCTTATTCCTCTTCTCCGTCTTTTTCCTGTTTTCCCTCTTTCCCCCTCCTCTCTCTCTTTCCTCTTCTCTCTCTCTCTCTCTCTTTTTCCTCTTCTCTCTCTCTTTCCTCTTCTCTCTCTCTTTCCTCTTCTCTCTCTCTTTCCTCTTCTCTCTCTCTTTCCTCTTCTCTCTCTTTCCTCTTCTCTCTCTTTCTCTTTCCTCTTCTTCTCTCTCTCTTTCCTCTTCTCTCTCTCTTTCCTCTTCTTCTCTCTCTCTTTCCTCTTCTTCTCTCTCTTTCCTCTTCTTCTCTCTCTTTCCTCTTCTTCTCTCTCTCTTTCCTCTTCTTCTCTCTCTCTTTCCTCTTCTTCTCTCTCTCTTTCCTCTTCTTCTCTTTCTCTCTTTCCTCTTCTTCTCTCTCTCTCTTTCCTCTTCTTCTCTCTCTCTCTTTCCTCTTCTTCTCTCTCTCTCTCTCTTTCCTCTTCTTCTCTCTCGCTCTTTCCTCTTCTTCTCTCTCTCTCTCTTTCCTCTTCTTCTCTCTCTCTCTCTTTCCTCTTCTTCTCTCTCTCTCTTTCCTCTTCTTCTCTCTCTCTCTTTCCTCTTCTTCTCTCTCTCTCTCTTTCCTCTTCTTCTCTCTCTCTCTCTTTCCTCTTCTTCTCTCTCTCTCTCTTTCCTCTTCTTCTCTCTCTCTTTCCTCTTCTTCTCTCTCGCTCTTTCCTCTTCTTCTCTCTCTCTCTTTCCTCTTCTTCTCTCTCTCTCTCTCTTTCCTCTTCTTCTCTCTCTCTCTCTCTTTCCTCTTCTTCTCTCTCTCTCTCTTTCCTCTTCTTCTCTCTCTCTCTCTCTTTCCTCTTCTTCTCTCTCGCTCTTTCCTCTTCTTCTCTCTCTCTCTTTCCTCTTCTTCTCTCTCGCTCTTTCCTCTTCTTCTCTCTCTCTCTTTCCTCTTCTTTTCTCTCTCTCTTTCCTCTTCTTTTCTCTCTCTCTCTTTCCTCTTCTTTTCTCTCTCTCTTTCCTCTTCTTCTCTCTCTCTCTCTCTTTCCTCTTCTTCTCTCTCTCTCTCTCTTTCCTCTTCTTCTCTCTCTCTCTCTTTCCTCTTCTTCTCTCTCTCTTTCCTCTTCTTCTCTCTCGCTCTTTCCTCTTCTTCTCTCTCTCTCTCTTTCCTCTTCTTCTCTCTCTCTCTCTCTTTCCTCTTCTTCTCTCTCTCTCTCTCTTTCCTCTTCTTCTCTCTCTCTCTCTCTTTCCTCTTCTTCTCTCTCTCTCTCTCTCTTTCCTCTTCTTCTCTCTCTCTCTCTTTCCTCTTCTTCTCTCTCTCTCTTTCCTCTTCTTCTCTCTCGCTCTTTCCTCTTCTTCTCTCTCGCTCTTTCCTCTTCTTCTCTCTCTCTCTTTCCTCTTCTTCTCTCTCGCTCTTTCCTCTTCTTCTCTCTCTCTCTTTCCTCTTCTTTTCTCTCTCTCTCTTTCCTCTTCTTTTCTCTCTCTCTCTTTCCTCTTCTTTTCTCTCTCTCTTTCCTCTTCTTCTCTCTCTCTCTCTTTCCTCTTCTTTTCTCTCTCTCTCTTTCCTCTTCTTTTCTCTCTCTCTTTCCTCTTCTTCTCTCTCTCTCTCTTTCCTCTTCTTCTCTCTCTCTCTCTCTCTTTCCTCTTCTTCTCTCTCTCTCTCTCTTTCCTCTTCTTCTCTCTCTCTCTCTCTCTTTCCTCTTCTTCTCTCTCTCTCTTTCCTCTTCTTCTCTCTCGCTCTTTCCTCTTCTTTTCTCTCTCGCTCTTTCCTCTTCTTCTCTCTCTCTCTCTTTCCTCTTCTTCTCTCTCTCTCTCTTTCCTCTTCTTCTCTCTCTTTCCTCTTCCTCTCTCTCTTTCCTCTTCTCCCTCGCTCTTCTTTTGATTATGCTTCTCTTCCATTACCTTTAAATTGGTGTTCGGTTTCTAAGGAGCGTTTAACTGGTACACAACCGCTGAAGACTTGTAAGTGATTGTTTACATGAGCAGAAGTGTCACTGCTCACATTGTTTGTACTCGTTGATTTGAAACCAATAAAAGTTTGTTTAAAAAAAAAAAAATGCACGAAAGACTCTTCCTATTCTTTGCTATTGTAAGACGACTTCACTGTTCACACTGAACATACAGCACAAGAAGGAGAAGTGGTGAATGATAGAAATCAGTAGGCAAAGACATCACTGATCTGCAAATATTGGAGGATGGCAACAACAGTTACAAGCCTCTGGATTTCTCAGGTCTGGAGCCTGAGCCTCATGCAGAAATCCCGTCACTTCCAGCCCCGACTGCCATCACTGAGGTCATTAATGGTCGGCAGAAGACTCTGCCGCTCAATGCACTGTGGAAAATCATCAGTATCTGCTGCTGGCAGCTGCCTGTGTAATCACCCACCACTGACATCCCCAATACACTTGATGGAGACAAGTCCGGAGACGCTGCAGCCATGGCGGTGTCCAGTGTAAGAATGGGCGATTTCCCCCCCCCCCCGATGGTCGGGATCGGGGAGACTCGCACGATCATTTTGTAAAGATTGGGATCGAGATAACACGATCTTGCACCCCGATCACCGATCTTTGACTTTACAGTTATGGGATGTGGCGGGGGGCTGTAAAATAAAGAATACAGTTAATAATAAACATTGTTGTTATACTTGCAGGTCCTGCAGACTCTGTCTCCTGCCGCTTCTCCTTCCAAGTGCGATCATCTCTGTGCCGCCCGGTAGCAAAAGGACCTTCCGTTATATCATAGCATGTGACCAGTCACATGTGAATGTTGTATTATCTCATTGGCTACAGACTGGGTCACATGGCTATGATGTCATACTAGGTCCTGTCAGTGCATCTCGCCAGAACGCGGTGGTCACTCGAGCATCTCAGTACTCAGTATACTCGGCGAGCGCCGTGTACCGGCGAGATGCTCGGGCACATGCTCGGCTCCCCGTGCCTGCATGTCGGCACTCTTTACAGAGTCAGCCCACATGCAGAGATTGGCTGCCACAGCCGGTGAATAGCAGCGCTGGGAATCAGGTGATCGGAGATCACCGTTGCTATAGTAATCCGCCCGTCATGTTACTATGGCAATGGTGGCAGCGGTGACGTCACCGCTTACCAACCCGCAGCCTCTGCTCACTCACTAAGTGATTACACAGCACAGGGGAGCAGAAGCGTTCTTCCTCCCCTGTGCTGTCTGATATAGCAGAGCTAGATTGGTTGAAGAAGAAAGAAGACCGAAGACCAGGATCGTGGAGGGATGAAAGGGAGTAATACACATGAAGTCCCTAAGTGTGTCTGTGTATTTATTTCTAATAAAGTATTTTTTCTCTGTGTGTCTTTTTTTTTTATCCCTTTATTGGAGATTCTTAATGGCCGGGTCAAACTTGGCCTGACATTAAGATTCTCGGGCTTAATAGTAGCTGGTAAAACAAAGCTGGTATTAACCCCTTATTACCCAGTGTGCCACCCGGCACCAGGGCTGCTGAAGAGTTGTATACAGTGCCAAAAGATGGCGCTTCTATGAAAGCGCCATTTTCTGTGGTGGCTGCGGACAGCAAGTTGCAGCAGGAAGGGCCCAGAAAGCTTGGGCCATCCTGCGCTGAGGATTCCAATCCCCCCAGCTGCCTAGTTGTATCTGGCTGGACTCAAAAATTGGGCAAAGCCCATGTCAGGTTTTTTTTTTAATTATTTCATGAACTTCATGAAATAATTAAAAAAAGGGCTTCCCTATATGTTTGGTTCCCAGACGGGTACAAATAGGGAGCTAGGGGTTGGGGGCAGCCCTTACCTGCCTGCTGTACCTGGCTAGCATGCAAAAATATGGCGAAGCCCACCTGTATTTTTTTTAGTTTTTTTTTTTTTAGTTTTTGGGCAAAAAAAGGGCTTCCCTGGATTTTCCATTGCCAGTGAAGGTAACAGCAAGCACTGTGGTTAGCAGCCAGTAGCTGCTTGGATTACCCTTAGCAATAGAAAATGCAGCGGGAGCCTACTCATTTTTATTTTTTTTTTTTTAATTATTTAAAAAAATAAAAAATGTGCTTCTCTGTATTTTGATTGCCAGCCAAGGTAAAGTGTTATGATCCGGAACCATGGAAGACCACCACAAATCATTGGCAAAAGGTGACAAGAGCATTGGCAACTAATCTGGCCGCCATCCCCTTACTAACCATCACAACTAGAAGTAGCCGAGGGGTGAACTAACATCCTGTGCACCGCGAACCCAGCCGGAGAACTAACTATCCTAAAGGTAGGAAAGATGAATAACTCTCTGCCTCAGAAAATAGACAAGAATAGCAAGCCCCCCACATTCAAAGACTGCGGTGATATAGGAAAAACACAATACACAGATAGATGACAGGATTAGCAAAAGGTGAGGCCCCCGCTGACTAAAATAGGAAAGGACAGGAAAGGGACTGATGGTGGCCAGAGAAAAACCCTGCAAAATACCAACTTCCTGATAGTACAAAAAGGCCCTCAGATCGCACGATCTGAACGCCGTCCTATACCAGGTGCCCTTGTCATACCAATGAACAGAAAACAAGAATCATAACAAAGTCAACAAGCCACAAACACATGGACCCAAAGGAGCTATACTCCCCCAGAACTGCAGGGAGTTCCCCAACAATCCAATGAGGGGGAAAATCCCTGCATGCAAATAAACTGAAACCTACCACAGCAAATGACAAACCCAGATAAACAAAAGAACCAGACAATAAATAAAGAGCAAGCACTTATCTGGGGAAGATGTGGTGTAGAGCAGGATTAAGCAGGCTGGAGATACAAAGAACAACTGACATCCGGCATAGCCTGCAATCAGACCAGGACTTAAATAAGCAGCGAGTTAGCAAAGGAAACACCCACTGCACAACACACCTGGTCCAAGTCCAAATCATTCCTGGCCACCAGAGGGAGCCTCCCAGCAGCCAAAACATAACTAACATTCACAACAGTAAAGCCAGGCAGATGGGGGTGGCAGCACGTAGCCGTCTGCTTTATATGCGCTAAGAGTCAAAAATACAGCAGAGTGCTACTTCATTTTTTTTAAATTATTTATTTTTATACCACTATATATTGTGTGTGTGAAAATATATTCACACACAATATATAGTGGTATAAAAATAAATAATTTAAAAAAAATTTAAGTAGCACTCCGCTGTATTTTTAATTCTCAGCATAGATAAAGCGGACGGCTACGTGCTGCCACCCCCATCTGCCTGGCGTTACCTTGGCTGGCTATCAAAATACAGCCGAAGCCTGTTCATTTTTTTTAATTATTTAATTAAAAAAAATGTATGGGCTCCCGCTGTATTTTGATCGCCAGTCAGGTAAAACCAGGCAGCTGGGGGCTGGGATTCTCTGCAGCCGCCCCTGGAAATGGCGTATTATTTCTTAGCACCATTTCCAGGCGCTTTACCTGGCTCGTCCAGCGGCCCTGATGGTGCTGGCTCACTGGGTAATAAAGGGGTTAATACCAACTTTGTATTGTCAGATGGTACTAAGCCCGAAATTCATGATATCACGCCAAATTAGACATGGCCACCATGAATTTTTAGTAAACAGTAAAAAAAAACACAGAGAAATGTTTTTTTTATTACAAATAACACAAAAAAACATTTAGAGATGCCATCTGTGTTATAAAAAGAATCCTTAGTCCGAAGTAATCCACAGGGAGAGCAATGTCAGCTTCATCACTGTGCACACACAGTCTATACACAGTGAGAAGCAGAGCCAAGTCAGCTCTGCTACATCGCTCTCTACAGAGCAAGATGCAGGCTGACAGTGAGGGGATGATTGATTGCACTTGTGTCTCGCATTGCATTATGGTTGTGGCTAAATCACAGTGGGGAGAAGGACCTGTGGGCGTGACCGGCTTCCTTAGTGGGCATGACGCCTTGTTTGGTGGGCGTGGCGATGTTTCCTTCCATCCACTATACTCCTGTAAGGGCTTTGCCCCCCGCCCTGCACCCCCAAACCCCCGCTTCTATTATCAATTCTATGCCGACGTGGACTTAGAAGAATAATGTATCTTCTCGGTAAGAGCAATGTCGATGGAGGCCCCACCCCTTTCTGGTCACATGGCCGTGACGTCAGCAGAGGTTCCTCTGGCCACTGGGATTTAGACGTTACCATTGCATCACCCCGCACCTGACAATCTCCGGACAGGAGCGCTTCAGCTGCATGGAAATATATGGAAATACATGCAGACGCCGCTCCTGTGGGGAGATTATGCGCCGTGATGCGACACTCACACAGTGACAATGAAAGTTCAGTTACCAGGACCTTCGATGACATCATAGTCATGTGACTAGTCTGTAAGCCAGTCAATAGTCACACTAGACGGTCACATGCTATGACGTCATTGAAGGTCCTGCAAGTCACTGTTGGTTACCGGTGGCACAGCAATGATCGGACTCAGAAGCAGAAGCGGCCGGGGTCTGTAGGACGCATCGCGGGACCTGTAAGTATAATGACAATGGTTTTTAATAATGTGATTTTTTTTTTTTAACAGCCCATGACCCGATCAAGACCCGATCTGTAACACGAGCTTCCCAGGAAAGCTCGTGGTCAGGATCGTGAACACGATCACTATGTGATGGTACGATCCCCGACCTTTACAGATCGGGATCGCCAATCCCTGGTCCAATGACCTCACGCCACTGATCTCAGATGCTTGATGCACAGGAAGACTGTGTCGCGGGCGGGGGCCAGTCCTCCGTCCCGGGGGCTGCTCGGAGGATCACGCTCGGGTCCGGTACCTTCTCCTTGGTGGCTCAAGTGGGGACGGACCCGGGGCTCGAGCAGCGCTCCTCGCCCACGAGTGAAAATGGGGATTGGATTTTGAATAAAGTTCTGATTGTCCGTGACGCTACCCGCGGTGTGTGGTAATGTGTGTGTACCACTGCTGCTTCAGGGGGACACCTGGGGAGTTGGACTTCAGCAGCTAGATGGAGTTAACACTCCGCGGGTAGGGATGGGTGCCCAGGGGCCTGGTGAGGTAGTGCCGGGAGTGATGGCGCAGGTTGGGCCGGGGGATGATGTGTGGTACTCACTGTCACCTTGAGAATAACACACACAGAGTCTGTATTTATTGAAAAAATGCCGGTGTCCGTAGGTCCTCAGCGGGTGTTATTCGGATCCCACCTGCGGTACAGCAAGGCCCTCTCTCTCCTTCTCTGTTCTCCTCCTCGGCCGGGAACGGGGAGCCCACTCCACTGCGGTGCTCCGGGCCCTCTTTCGGTATCGGCGGGCCACTACCCTGTCCCGATCACCTCAGGTCCCTTCCTCACGCACAGCCTGTCCTGGCACTCCTGGAGCACGCTTCACTATTTGGTTCTTCACCTCTCTTTTAGCAGCAGCCCGGGAGCTACAACTCCCGACTGCTCTCCTCTCCCTCCTACCTCTCACTGACTACACTCCTCCCCTCCTGTTCTTATCAGTACACTGGGGGGAGGGTGTACCAGTGGGATCAGGTTACCAAGGAGGATTAACCCTGTGACTACCTGGTTTTGCCAGGGCGTCACAACGGCAATGGATGTCATTAGTGATTACAAAAGAGCGGCTGGCAGCGGATCTTGATGATTTGTGCATTCAGCTGCAGAAGATTCCTCAGACGACCATTAATGACCTCAGTGATCACAGCAGGCTGGAGGTGCCGGGATTTCTGCACGAGGCTCAGACTCCAGACTCCATTTTTTCGTCATTTGCAGATCAGTGACGTCTCTGTCCGGTGATTTCTATCATTTCTTGACTTTTCCTTCTCGGCGTTACAAGTTCAGTGTTGAGTAGTTGTTAGTATACGTCTCTGAATGTTTAATTTTTCTTAAAAACCCGTGGTGGGAGAAAAGAAAAATGTCACATCTTTAGGCTCACACTAAACAAGGAACTGCCTAATCAGAAGGCTGAAAAGAAAACATTCAGAAGATAAAAACGCCCGAACAAACACAGCTTTACCAAAATGGTTTCCATGGAAACCGAATAAAAAAAAACTAAAGAGTCTGTGTGCACATAACCCAAAGATCTGCAGGCTATTAAACCGTATGAGCCAAGGTGACAAAGCTGCTAATTGTCAGTTTAGATACAAAGAGAGATGCCTGTCAGGTATAACACCACACGGATTGCCAACTTTCTGTGTACACTGTGCATAGGCAGAAAACATCCAAACAGTGGTGTGGAGTAGGGTTGAACAGAGTAGAAGGACTAGATGGCATGAGACACCCGTAATGATAATGTCCTGGTGATAAATCAGTGATTTTATCAAAACTACAGCAAAGAGACGCTGCCAACTGTGGAAACTATCGGACTATCACGCTCATTCCTCGTGCAAAATACTACTGAAAATACTACAGAGACGGCTCCGGCCTTACTGTGAGCAGAGGAACAAGCCGGATTCAGAAGAGGAACAAGAGATGTAACTGCTGACATTAGACAGATGATGGAAAGTGCCAAATAAAATAACAAGGATGTCACAAACCGAGCTGCGGGGGGTCACTCAGATGTCCCTCCGCTTGGCCGTGAACCTGTCAGTCTGTGACGAAGCCGCATCTCACAGCCCTACCCTGACGTCTCTAATACATCGGAGCCACACAATATGACCTTGTCACTTCCGCGACCACGTGACGTTCCGCGTCCCCAAGGGGTACATAAGGGGGAAACAAAGCAGGCTGCGCAAACTCCAGTGTGGCACCCAGCTCTCCCACAATCCCGACAGAAGCTTTCTACTGGCCCAGTGAACAGACTTCTGCCGGTCCGGGCTGTGGAGTCGGTAAGCCAAACCTGCGATGGCAACTCTTCAATTTCCCTTGCACCGACTCCGACTCCCACATACAGTACAGACCAAAAGTTTGGACACACCTTCTCATCTCTAGAATAACTATTAAGAGGAGGCTTTGTGCAGCAGCCTTCATGGTAAAATAGCTGCTAGGAAACCACAGCTAAGGACAGGCAACAAGCAGAAGAGACACAAGGAATGGACATTAGACCAGTGGAAATCTGTGCTTTGTTCTGATGAGTCCAAATTTGAGATCTTTGTATCCAACCACCGTGTCTTTTGTAGAAAAGGTGAATGGATGGACTCTACATGGCTGGTTCCCACCGTGAAGCATGGGGGAGGAGGTGTGATGGTGTGGGGGGGCTTTGCTGGTGACACTGTTGGGGAATTATTCACAATTGAAGGCATACTGAACCAGCATGGCTACCACAGCATCTTGCAGCGGCGTGATATTCCATCCGGTTTGCGTTTAGTTGGACCATCATTTATTTTTCAACAGGACAATGACCCCAAACACCTCCAGGCTGTGTAAGGGCTATTTGACTAAGGAGAGTGATGGGGGCTACGCCAGATGACCTGGCCTCCACAGTCACCAGACCTGAACCCAATCGAGATGGTTTGGGGTTGAGCTGGACCGCAGAGTGAAGGCAAAAGGGCCACAAGTGCTAAGCATCTCTGGGAACTCCTTCAAGACTGTTGGAAAACAATTTCCGGTGACTACCTCTTGAAGCTCATCAAGAGAATGCCAAGAGTGTGCAAAGCAGGAATCAAAGCAAAAGGCGGCAACTGTGAAGAACCTAAAATATAAGACATATTTTCAGTTTCACACTTTAAGTATTTTATTCCACATGTTTTAATTCATAGTTTTGATGCTTTCAATGTGACTCTACAATTTTAAGAGTCATGACAATTTAGAAAACTCTTTGAATGAGAAGATGTGTCCAAACGTTTGGTCTGTACTGTATATTGCTTATATTTAAGTGAAAAATGTATTGTATTACAATGTGAACATCAAACATTTAATCATTTTTATGATACAATAATCAAGATATTTAGATAGAACATAAAATATATTGGATACAACTTTAGAACACAAAAAACTGTAATAAATTGTAAAAATGGAATACACTATGTAATATAGAATACATACATATATACAGTGCCTACAAGTAGTATTCAACCCCCTGCAGATTTAGCAGGTTTGATAAGATGCAAACTTCAAACAAGAGCAGGATTTATGAACAGATGCATAAATCTTACAAACCAACAAGTTTTGTTGCTCAGTTAAATTTTAATACATTTTCAACATAAAAGTGTGGGTCAATTATTATTCAACCCCTAGGTTTAATATTTTGTGGAATAACCCTTGTTTGCAATTACAGCTAATAATCGTCTTTAATCAGACCTGATCAGGCCGGCACAGGTCTCTGGAGTTATCTTGGCCCACTCCTCCATGCAGATCTTCTCCAAGTTATCTAGGTTCTTTGGGTGTCTCATGTGGACTTTAATCTTGAGCTCCTTCCACAAGTTTTCAATTGGGTTAAGGTCAGGAGACTGACTAGGCCACTGCAACACCTTGATTTTTTCCCTCTTGAACCAGGCCTTGGTTTTCTTGGCTGTGTGCTTTGGGTCATTGTCTTGTTGGAAGATGAAATGACGACCCATCTTAAGATCCTTGATGGAGGAGCGGAGGTTCTTGGCCAAAATCTCCAGGTAGGCCGTGCTATCCATCTTCCCATGGATGCGGACCAGATGGCCAGGCCCCTTGGCTGAGAAACAGCCCCACAGCATGATGCTGCCACCACCATGCTTGACTGTAAGGATGGTATTCTTGGGGTCGTATGCAGTGCCATCCAGTCTCCAAACGTCACGTGTGTGGTTGGCACCAAAGATCTCGATCTTGGTCTCATCAGACCAGAGAACCTTGAACCAGTCTGTCTCCGAGTCCTCCAAGTGATCATGAGCAAACTGTAGACGAGCCTTGACATGACGCTTTGAAAGTAAAGGTACCTTACGGGCTCGTCTGGAACGGAGACCATTGCGGTGGAGTACGTTACTTATGGTATTGACTGAAACCAATGTCCCCACTGCCATGAGATCTTCCTGGAGCTCCTTCCTTGTTGTCCTTGGGTTAGCCTTGACTCTTCGGACAAGCCTGGCCTCGGCACGGGTGGAAACTTTCAAAGGCTGTCCAGGCCGTGGAAGGCTAACAGTAGTTCCATAAGCCTTCCACTTCCGGATGATGCTCCCAACAGTGGAGACAGGTAGGCCCAACTCCTTGGAAAGGGTTTTGTACCCCTTGCCAGCCTTGTGACCCTCCATGATCTTGTCTCTGATGGCCTTGGAATGCTCCTTTGTCTTTCCCATGTTGACCAAGTATGAGTGCTGTTCACAAGCTTGGGGAGGGTCTTAATTAGTCAGAAAAGGCTGGAAAAAGAGATAATTAATCCAAACATGTGAAGCTCATTGTTCTTTGTGCCTGAAATACTTCCTAATACTTTAGGGGAACCAAACAGAATTCTGGTGGTTTGAGGGGTTGAATAATAAATGACCCTCTGAATAAACTTTTCACAATTAAAAAAAAAAAATAAAAAAAGAAATAACATTCTTTTTTGCTGCATTTCACACTTCCAGGCTGATCTACAGTCCAAATGTCACAATGCCAAGTTATTCCGAATGTGTAAACCTGCTAAATCTGCAGGGGGTTGAATACTACTTGTAGGCACTGTATATTGCCTTATTCTGTGTCTGTCTGTCTTGCTCCAAAATGACGTCATTACAGCGACAACCGTCGCCACACCGTGCGCGCTAAAGAGCCTGCGACCAACGGCTCAGCTAACTGAACAGCCCGAACTATGGGCCGACAGGACAACACCCGACACTTTCCCCACACCCACACGGAGCCCCGACTCCCCAGTGACTGCTGCACCCCTGGGAGCCCACACCGGCAACCCAGCCGACACATACCCACCGCTCGCCTCCGCACACATTACCCCACTCGGCTCCACCCCTCCACCCGCACTCCGCATGTATACACTGAACACACACACACGAATAGTCACCTGTCCCCAGCCATGTAGTCCCCAGCACTGACATCCTCAGCGCCATGGCCCCGCTCGGCTCCAACCCCCGCACTCTGGCCCCCGCACACATTACCCCGCAGGACGGGGGCACATGTTAGAATGGTGGCTGCACCACGATGGGGGCACATACCAGCATCGGGCCACATCACAGCATCAGCATATTTTTACTTAACTTTACACTGGTCATGGCCTTCTTTCATTACAAGCCATGGACATCATTAACATTAGACTCATCTATTACAACTGCTCCTTCTGGTGTTTGTCATTTTACAACCAATAAACAATTATAAGAAAACTAAATTACACCGAACCCCTCCAGAGTCCATTCATTACCTTATGATTCAATCTGCTAACCTACAAACACATTCTAGACCACCCGATACGTTAGAATCGGCCCACCTTCTAGTATATATATATATATATATATATATATATATATATATATATATATATATATATATATATATATAATATATAATATATACACTCTATGTAATACACTATGTAATACACTATGTTATACACTATGTAAGTGGCAAAAAAACAGTTTTCAACAAAAACATAGTAAATAACATTTGCGCAGTTCATGAATTTGTTGTAAGAAATAGAATTGCCTCCATCAGATCGTCCTTCGCAGATGACTTAAAATCTGAGCTAATAATTTTAAGGCCGGAGAACAACCTCTCTACAGTAACTTGGGCTGGAGGCAAAACCGTAACCACATGGGAGCATCTCTAACAATTTCCGGGTATAAAGGAATTGCCTCATGCACAGTCAGTTTTGATGAACGGTTGAATTTTTCTATTTCTTTGAGAGCAAGTGAAAAATGTTGCTGAAATCTGGTTGATCTGCTGCTATAGGAGACGCAGTGACATCTGGCCAATCTGCTGCTATAGGAGACGGAGTGAAATCTTTTTCCTTGCGGCAACGCTTTGCCTGCTCCATGTCATCCAAATACTTATCAAAGTTAACTCCTCATCTGATGAGGATGAAGATATGGCAGCAGTAGCACTGTCAGGATCCAAGTCCTCTTGCGCCTGGCAGTCCTGTAGCCGCTCATCCTAACTGCTACCTCAGTCAGAGCTTCTTTTCCTTTAGTAAGCTGTTCATCATCAAGCAGTATATCATGACTTGGGTCCATATAAACAGCTGCCAGAAGAATTTTATTTTCCAATAGCTGTGTCTCCGTTTCATTGAAGCAGAAATGCCATCTGTGATTAAACCTCCTCTTTGGGACAGGCAAAATAGCAATTTCTTCCACTCCCTTATGAAAATGCCAGGAGTTAAATCCTCAGCTTCTAATTTTATAGTCACGATAAATGGGTGATTAAGCAATTCCTTCAATTCAGCCACCTGTGTCCATTGACCTACATTTAGGGTTACCTGAGGGTTCGCCATATCTATAAGAAACGGTTTTAGTTCAAGCAATCATTCAATCATTAAATAGTGTGGCTTGATTGACAATTGCTCCTTTCCCAGCACGTCTCTTCAAGATGGAATCAATTTTAGGGGTTCTGGCGGCAATAACCAATTTCCTCACTTTTCCAATCAGTCTGCAAGAGAGACATGCTGGAAATCTATCTCTTATTGCCAGCTGTAGCGTGTGCATAACACGGTGCATGTGAAGAATATGAAAGGGTTTTGAAGCAGCTTCAACAAGATCATCTAATTCTAAAGTATCATTTTGCTGTTCTTCTGTTGTAATATCTGTTTGTTCCTGAGTTACATGAGCAGCGCTGTGGCTCCATCTCAAACATACTGAATCCTAAATGTTCTTCTAGCTGTTGTTCATTATCTCATTCATCAGTGTAATTGTACTTATGTTTGAAGCATTGTCCTTACAATAGCAAGAACCTGTTCTTTTTTGAGTTCGTAATCTTGCAGAACTTTTTCCACTAAGGTCTGGAGAAACTGGCCGCTGCGATGAGCTTTAGTATCTGTTACTGCCAGTGTCTTGCTAACAATTTCTTTGTTGTCACAAACATATCGAACATTGATGGCAAAATAGTTCCCTCTGTGACGTGTGCAGGCGTCCATTTTAAGAAACATGAAGCGTCTTTTGAGAGTTTTTTTAAGATCTTCCTTTTGTTTAAGGGCTTCTTCAATCACTAATTTTCTAATACTTTCTCTTTCCAGAGAAACACCAAGTTTGTGGCCATTTCTCCATTAAGAGCTATAAAAGCTGGTCGTGCAAATAATGATAATGGTACACCGTCTTTCACAACAAGCTGTATGAGAGTCTTTTACAGATATCTGCTGTCATTGTTACAGTAACTTTGTCACTTACAAAATATCTTGTTAATGATGTTTGAGATGCTCTTTCCTCCACCTTTGGCAGGAAGTGCTGGGCACTGGTTTCTTGCTGCTGCTGTTATCTTTCTCAGTCACAGCTTTGAAAACCTCTGGGTGGAAGCGTTGTAAATGTCTTTTTAGATTGGAAGCTCTTGTAGAAGCATTGTTATCACTGCCTGAGTATGCACTGATTTTGGCATCGCAGCATTTGTTTTCATCTGGATCACTTGTCATACATTGACACACAAAATATTTTTCATCTTGAGTCACTGTGAAATGCTCCAATCCGGCTGACTTCATAGGGAGCTTCTTAGACATTTTGTAATCATATAAATTCACTCACAAAATAATTTTGTCCTATAAAAAAAAAATAAAATGTATATTATAATTCCAGCAGCAAGAACAGGGAACCGTGTACAGTGGCGAAAATAAGTATTTGATATGTGACGCCCCTGGACTATCAGGTCGTCAGAGGGTATTGCACAATCTGCCCTTCTGTGCAATATCCACCTCCTCCTTGGTTACGGGTCCCTAACTACATGGTGTTGCCTACAACAGCTAATAAAATCCTAGGTACACTCTGCACCACACCCATCAGACACACCAGTGGATGGCCTGAGTGGAATAGGGTCGCCCACTTGGGGGGTTGGTTAAGGGGAGGTCAGGAGTGTCAGGAAGAGAGAGCAGTGTTGGAAGTGAAGGAGAGAGGAGGTCAGGAGCCAGGCTTCTTGGAAGCAACTAGGTAGCAGACGGTGGTCTGGGCCTGGAGGTGCTGGACACCCGGTCGCAGGGGATCGTGACAAGGGCATGGAACTGTGCGCCCATCACCGAGTCCAGGGGCATTCCCCTACCCGTGGAGGGTTCTAACACATGGCTGCCGCACTCCATCAACCCCGGGTACTCCCAACTGCAGCGGTGGTACTCCTAATACGACACACCACGGGTGGCATCACGAACTTTAACAGAATCCCCTGTAAATACCCCCTTCATTTGAGTGGCCACATGACCCCCGGTTCTGGAGACCCCTCGAGCCACTGTGGATCCGGATCCGAGCAGCCTGGCTGCTGACATGGGGGCGGCACAGATACACTGACAATTTTGAACATTTTCCCACCTACAAAGAATGGAGAGGTCTGTAATTGTACACTTCACCTGTGAGGGACAGAATCTAAAAAATCCAGAAAATCACATTGTATGATTGAAATAATTTGCATTTTATTGCATGAAAAAATCTGTATTTGATACCATAGAAAAAGAAAAGTGAATATTTGGTCCAGAAACCTTTGTTTGCGGTTCCAGAGGTCGGACGTTTCCTGTAGATTCTGATTCTCTCAGTTGAAGTTACCCGTGATAAACATTTCACACGTCTCCATCCTTTGTAGGTGGGAATCGACAGGGGATCAAATACTTATTGTCCCCATTGTATAATTTTAGATAGAAATACAACAAACTTTGCATAAATCAAAAAAACAGATGACAAATATAAAGTGTGTAACATGTCATTAGATGGCTTCACTATGAATCCCCAATCACTAAATGTTTCCCATCAGATTGCTTCAGTCTATGAAGCGGGGAGGAAAGAAACTGATAACAGAGATAGCTTCTGTACCTATACAAGTCCTCATATAAGTCCCCATCCATCCTGTATTTTCCCTGTATATTGTATGTATATTGTATAGAAGCTATCCTCCCAAAAGTACATGAGCGCAAAGAAAAAACAAACAAGCACCAAGCATACAGAGAGGACGCGCGGCATACAGGGAGGACGCGCAGCATACAGAGAGGACGCGCAGCATACAGAGAGGACGTGTAGTATACTGGACTATTGATTTATGCACAGTTTATTGAAAGTTTACATATGCTTTAAGAAGTAATGAGCTTAATCTTGTGTCCTGTTCACTCTAGCAATGCTGAAATGAGTGCCGGCCTTCCTTCTTTCTGAGATGAGTGCCGGCCTTCCTTCTTTCTGAGATGAGTGCTGGCCTTCCTTCTTTCTGAGATGAGTGCTGGCCTTCCTTCTTTCTGAGATGAGTGCTGGCCTTCCTTCTTTCTGAGATGAGTGCTGGCCTTCCTTCTTTCTGAGATCAGTGCCGGCCTTCCTTCTTTCTGAGAGGAGCGCGGCCCTTCCTTCTTTCTGAGATGAGTGCGGCCTTCCTTCTTTCTGAGATGAGTGCTGGCCTTCCTTCTTTCTGAGATGAGTGCCGGCCTTCCTTTCTGAGAGGAGTGCGGCCTTCCTTCTTTCTGAGAGGAGTGCGGCCTTCCTTCTTTCTGAGAGGAGTGCGGCCTTCCTTCTTTCTGAGATCAGTGCCGGCCTTCCTTCTTTCTGAGATCAGTGCCGGCCTTCCTTCTTTCTGAGATGAGTGCGGCCTTCCTTCTTTCTGAGAGGAGTGCGGCCTTCCTTCTTTCTGAGAGGAGTGCGGTCTTCCTTCTTTCTGAGATGCGTGCCGGCCTTCCTTCTTTCTGAGATGAGTGCCGGCCTTCTTTCTGAGAGGAGTGCGGTCTTCCTTCTTTCTGAGATGCGTGCCGGCCTTCCTTCTTTCTGAGATGAGTGCCGGCCGTCCTTCTTTCTGAGAGGAGTGCGGCCTTCCTTCTTTCTGAGAGGAGTGCGGCCTTCCTTCTTTCTGAGATGCGTGCCGGCCTTCCTTCTTTCTGAGATGAGTGCCGGCCTTCCTTCTTTCTGAGAGGAGTGTGGCCTTCCTTCTTTCTGAGATGAGTGCGGCCTTCCTTCTTTCTGAGATGAGTGCTGGCCTTCCTTCTTTCTGAGATGAGTGCGGCCTTCCTTCTTTCTGAGATCAGTGCCGGCCTTCCTTCTTTCTGAGATGAGTGCCGGCCTTCCTTCTTTCTGAGAGGAGTGTGGCCTTCCTTCTTTCTGAGAGGAGTGTGGCCTTCCTTCTTTCTGAGATGAGTGCGGCCTTCCTTCTTTCTGAGATGAGTGCGGCCTTCCTTCTTTCTGAGATCAGTGCCGGCCTTCCTTCTTTCTGAGACGAGTGCGGCCTTCCTTCTTTCTGAGATCAGTGCCGGCCTTCCTTCTTTCTGAGACGAGTGCGGCCTTCCTTCTTTCTGAGATGAATGCGGCCTTCCTTCTTTCTGAGATGAGTGCTGGCCTTCCTTCTTTCTGAGATGAGTGCGGCCTTCCTTCTTTCTGAAATCAGTGCCGGCCTTCCTTCTTTCTGAGATGAGTGCGGCCTTCCTTCTTTCTGAGAGGAGTGTCGGCCTTCCTTCTTTCTGAGAGGAGTGCGGTCTTCCTTCTTTCTGAGATGCGTGCCGGCCTTCCTTCTTTCTGAGATGAGTGCCGGCCTTCCTTCTTTCTGAGAGGAGTGTGGCCTTCCTTCTTTCTGAGATGAGTGCGGCCTTCCTTCTTTCTGAGATCAGTGCCGGCCTTCCTTCTTTCTGAGATGAGTGCCGGCCTTCCTTCTTTCTGAGAGGAGTGTGGCCTTCCTTCTTTCTGAGATGAGTGCTGGCCTTCCTTCTTTCTGAGATGAGTGCGGCCTTCTTTCTTTCTGAGATCAGTGCCGGCCTTCCTTCTTTCTGAGACGAGTGCGGCCTTCCTTCTTTCTGAGATGAGTGCGGCCTTCCTTCTTTCTGAGATGAGTGCGGCCTTCTTTCTTTCTGAGATCAGTGCCGGCCTTCCTTCTTTCTGAGACGAGTGCGGCCTTCCTTCTCTCTGAGTGTGTTTACCTTTAGGCTATGTGCGCACTAGGCGTTTTTGCCGCGTTTTTAGCAGCGTTTTTTACCGCGTTTTTGTGCTGAAAACGCAGTGACATTGCTTCCCCAGCAATGTCAATGGGTTTTCAGAAGTGCTGTCCTCACACAGCGTTTTTTTTTAGTTGCGTTTTTGTGGTGACCACAAAAACGCAGCATGTCAATTATTTCTGCGTTTTCCACTGCGTTTTTCACTCATTGAATTCAATGAGATGTTAAAAACACAATGAATAACGCATATAGCCGCGTTTCTATCACTAAAAACGCAGCTATAAACGCAAGGGGTGGGTACTACAGTTACGTGTACAGGAAGAGGATTCCTTCTGTTGGTAAACACAGAAGCAGGAATCCTCCCGGTACCGTCACCGCTGCCTCCACCTCCCGTCCTGGGCATGTTAGCTGCCGTGCGGCGCCATGTCTGGGCGGGAGGTGGAGGCAGCGGCGAAAACCAAAGTGAACAGTAGAAAAAAAAAAATGTCATATACTCACCTGTCCGCAGGGTCCCAGTGCCATGCCCGCTCCCATCTCCTCCCGGTCCCGCCGCTCTGGCTGTGTGCAGTCTCCCCGGGGCAGGACCTTGCTTGCAGGACCTGGCGCTGATCACCTGATGCAGTCACCTGACGCATCAGCTGATCGCGGTGTCGCCGGCTTTTTCGCGCCCGGCCGGCTATCAGCTGATCCTGCCGTCAGGGGACTTCATCAGCTGATTACCGGCAGC